>NC_060194.1:37598710-37898710 GCF_021184085.1 Oncorhynchus gorbuscha | reverse complement strand
TCTACTTATTGTAACATGGCTCCTCACCCTGTAAGTATTATATGGGCCATGATAAATTGTAATCCATGGTTTGGTTTTCAATTGCGGATTCTAGCTTTAAAGGGCAGCTGAACTAGAAAACCAACTTCTCTGGCTGAAAACAGCCAGTGTTGCATCAATATTAGTCAGAAACATTGATTCTAGTGTAAACATGTACGACAAAGTATATGCATATTCATGAGGTCTGTAAACAACAGACAGTGTCATCAACCGATGGATGAAAACTTTCTGAGCTAAGGTTATTACTGGTAGCTGGTTAAAGATGTGGCAAACTCCCCCGGGATAGCTGTACGGACCTGAATTTTAAAATATACAATCCATCTGTAGTGAAGCCGCTCAACAATTCCATTACATTCCAATAATTTAGCAGACGTTCCCATCCAGAGCGACCCACAGGTGCAATCAGGGTCAATCAGGGTCAAGCTCCTTGCCCAAGGGCACATCCACAGATCCCCCAGCCAGCCAGTCAGGGGACCCAAACCAGCGATATTTCGTCCAGCAGCCCAACCGTCAGGCCACCATCTAAGACTCACACACAGATTGTTAGTAGGAACTAACTATATTGAGGAAAATAATCAACTAGATAGCTAGCTAACACTAATGTTAGTGTTCCTCAACAGCTCTCTGACAGTCAGCTACCAAGCTACCAATAGCAACTTCATCTGAATAAAAAAATATTGATAAGTGAAAAATTACAATGTAGCTGACATTGCATGACCACTAAATGAATGACTGACTTACCTTTCCAAGAAGTTGGAGTTGGTTCTCACTCCTTTTCTCAATGAATTTGAAATACCTTCGCCTTAGAATTCGGTGGTTGACGACAACACCGCTCGTCCAATATTCAACACCCCACATTGAATATTCAAAGCAAGTTCAAATAAGGGTATTTTTTTTTTTTTTTATGTTTTATTTCACCTTTATTTAACCAGGTAGGCTAGTTGAGAACAAGTTCTCATTTGCAACTGCGACCTGGCCAAGATAAAGCATAGCAGTGTGAACAGACAACACAGAGTTACACATGGAGTAAACAATTAACAAGTCAATAACACAGTAGAAAAAAAGGGGAGTCAATATACAATGTGTGCAAAAGGCATGAGGAGGTAGAGGAATAATTACAATATTGCAGATTAACACTGGAGTGATAAATGATCAGATGATTATGTACAGGTAGAGATATTGGTGTGCAAAAGAGCAGAAAAGTAAATAAATAAAAACTTTGGGGATGAGGTAGGTGAAAATGGGTGGGCTATTTACCAATAGATTATGTACAGCTGCAGCGATCGGTTAGCTGCTCAGATAGCTGATGTTTGAAGTTGGTGAGGGAGATAAAAGTCTCCAACTTCAGCGATTTTTGCAATTCGTTCCAGTCACAGGCAGCAGAGTACTGAAACGAAAGGCTGCCAAATGAGGTGTTGGCTTTAGGGATGATCAGTGAGACACCTGCTGGAGCGCGTGCTACGGATGGGTGTTGCCATCGTGACCAGTGAACTGAGATAAGGCGGAGCTTTACCTAGCATGGCCTTGTAGATGACCTGGAGCCAGTGGGTCTGGCGACGAATATGTAGCGAGGGCCAGCCGACTAGAGCATACAAGTCGCAGTGGTGGGTAGTATAAGGTGCTTTAGTGACAAAACGGATGGCACTGTGATAAACTGCATCCAGTTTGCTGAGTAGAGTGTTGGAAGCGATTTTGTAGATGACATCGCCGAAGTCGAGGATCGGTAGGATAGTCAGTTTTACTAGGGTAAGCTTGGCAGCGTGAGTGAAGGAGGCTTTGTCGCGGAATAGAAAGCTGACTCTTGATTTGATTTTCGATTGGAGATGTTTGATATGGGTCTGGAAGGAGAATTTGCAGTCTAGCCAGACACCTAGGTACTTATAGGTGTCCACATATTCAAGGTCGGAACCATCCAGTGTGGTGATGCTAGTCGGGCATTCGGGTGCAGGCAGCGATCGGTTGAAAAGCATGCATTTGGTTTCACTAGCGTTTAAGAGCAGTTGGAGGCCACGGAAGGAGTGTTGTATGGCATTGAAGCTCGTTTGGAGGTTAGATAGCACAGTGTCCAATGACGGGCCGAAAGTATATAGAATGGTGGCGTCTGCGTAGAGGTGGATCAGGGAATCGCCCGCAGCAAGACCAACATCATTGATATATACAGAGAAAAGAGTCGGCCCGAGAATTGAACCCTGTGGCACCCCCATAGAGACTGCCAGAGGACCGGAGAGCATGCCCTCCGATTTGACACACTGAACTCTGTCTGCAAAGTAATTGGTGAACCAGGCAAGGCAGTCATCCGAAAAACTCGAGGCTACTGAGTCTGCCGATAAGAATCTGGTGATTGACAGAGTCGAAAGCCTTGGCAAGGTCGATGAAGACGGCTGCACAGTACTGTCTTTTATCGATGGCGGTTATGATGTCGTTTAGTACCTTGAGTGTGGCTGAGGTGCACCCGTGACTGGCTCGGAAACCAGATTGCATAGCGGAGAAGGTACGGTGAGATTCGAGATGGTCAGTGACCTGTTTGTTGACTTGGCTTTCGAAGACCTTAGATAGGCAGGGCAGAATGGATATAGGTCTGTAACAGTTTGGGTCCAGGGTGTCTCCCCCTTTGAAGAGGGGGATGACTGCAGCAGCTTTCCAATCCTTGCGGATCTCAGACGATATGAAAGAGAGGTTGAACAGGCTGGTAATAGGGGTTGCGACAATGGCGGCGGATAGTTTCAGAAATAGAGGGTCCAGATTGTCAAGCCCAGCTGATTTATACGGGTCCAGGTTTTGCAGCTCTTTCAGAACAGTATGTATCCACTAATCCAAAAAGAGGAATTGACAGCTCCCCATTCCAAAATTGTGGGCAACGATCCCCATTGTTAGGGTGGAGACAAGACCATCTCGTCATTATATAGAGTATCTCTGGTAATAGATAGTGAGAAAGTTGTAAGCACAAAATGGCACTGAAACACTTTGCCACTAGCCAGTGACTTAGTTAACGTGGCCTGCATGCCCTGGGACTGAACACCTCCCTCTGCAACTGGATACTAGACTTCCTGATGGGCCGCCCCCAGGTGGTGAGGGTAGACAACAACACATCCGCCATGATGACCCTCAGCCACGGGGGCCCCTCAAGGGTGCGTGCCTAGTCCCCCCTCCTGCACTCCCCGTTCACCCACGACTGCATGGCCGCTCATGACTCCAACACCATCATTAAATTTGCCGACGTCACGATAGTGGTAGGCCTGATCACTAACGACGATGAGACAGTCTATAGGGTGGAGGTCAGAGATCTGGCAGTGGGGTGCCAGGACAACAACTCTCCCTCAAAGTCAGTAAAATAATGGAACGGATTGTTGACTACAATAAACAGAAGGCCGAGCATGCCCCCATTCACATCGACGGGGCTGTAGTGGAGTGGGTCTAGAGCTTCAAGTTCCTCTGTGTCTACATCACTAAGGATCTATTATGGTCAAAACACACCAACGCAGTTGTGAAGAGGGCACGACATTGCCTCTTCCCACTCAGGAGGCTGAAAAGATTTGGCATGGGCCCTCAAATCCTCAAAAAGTTCAACACCTGCACCATCGAGAGCATCTGGACTGGCTGCATCACCGCTTGGTATGGCAACTGCTTGGCATCAGACCGCAAGGCGCGACAAAGGGTAGTGCAAATGGCCGAGTACATCACTGGGGCCGAGCTCCCTGCCATCCAGAACCTCTATACTAGGCAGTGTCAAAGGCCCAAAAATGGTCAAAGACTCCAGCCACAGACTGTTTTCTCTGCTACCGCATGGCAAGTGGTAACAATACACTAAGTCTGGAACCAACAGGACCCTGAACAGCTTCTACCTCTAAGTCATAAACAAGACTGCTCAATAGCTAATGAAATGGCTACACAGACTACCTGCATTGACCCTGTATTGCACTACCCCACTTGCACTGACTCTGTGCACACATACTGGACTCTACCCACACACTCACACATACTTTCACTAATACCCCAACACACACACACACACACACAAACATGCCCACACACACATAACATGCACACACATGCATACTGACGCCACACACACACACACACACTGCTGCTACTGTCTATTATTTATACTGTTGCCTAGTTACTTTAGCTCCATGTACAGAACATAGCTACCTCAATTACCTTGCACCCCTGCACATCAACTCGGTACTCGTACTCCCTGTAGGTAGCCATATTATTTTGTACTTTTTATTTTTATTTGTTTTTCACTGTGTATTTATTCCTTGTGTCACTATTTCAATTTTTCATGTTAACTTTAGCTCTGCATAAGTAAGATGTGACACATACAATTCCATTTTATTGATCAATGTGCCTGCTTGCTGTTAGCAAGCTTCATTGACAAACACAGGGATGGAACTTAGCTAGATAGTGATTTTGGGCAGTGGTAAACTGTGTGTAGTTTGTTCTTTATTTCTGATAGTTTGACAGCTTGCTAATGAAGTTGGAGACATGTTCTCAGAAATCAGTCCTGCACTGCAGCAGCTGACTAGAATCTGTCTGTAGTGCACTACTGGTTTTCAGGCAACTTTTTGTACTTGAGAAATACTAATCTGACCATTGAATATTGGTCTACCAACCTTTCATTGGAGAGCATATGGTTTGATATGAATTATAATTTAATTCATACGTTCATTCATTCATCACTCCCCGTCTCTCAATTCTCCATAATAACATGAATAGCTCCAATAGTAGGTCACTCCTATTAGATTAGCCAGAAGATAAACAATTCAATACAGACAGGGACAGACAATACAGACATCTGAGCGTACTATAATTCTGACAGGTTGTATGTCCTCCACCCACTGGAGGGAAACTACTATCACCAACAGTTCAAATGATTATACTGACAGTTCATCTGTTAGTCTTCTACATATATGCACATCAAGTTCAGGAACGTAAACACCTGCTAGCTGTGCACCCACTTTTTGGGTCCTTGGATTCATCTGTGAAAAGCGGTAAAAATGCATAAAAACTTCCACCATAGTAATTGTGTATCAGTTTCCCAATATCACTGATGTCTGACCAATCCTTAATTTTCTCTACCAAGGTTAGCTCAACAGGATCTGGGAGTAACATCCACTATAGAAAAGCATGTCTGTCCTACATATTACATTTCTATGAACACTCTAAAGTTGAGCCCTCCTCAATAAAGCTCCAGGTGTATGTGATTTTGTCTGCACAAAGGCAACCAATGGACCGGACCGTAAATGACAATCAACTTCACATTTTTCAGCACCTGTTTAATTAATTAGGTCTGGACAATAATCAAGCTGATTTCTGAATGGGGTGGGGCCTTTGTCAGACAATGTGGCTATAAAATGGTTTGACAGACTCTGTGGAAGAATTGACAAGAATACCTTATGTCTATTTGGAGTGATGGGGTTTAGGCAAGTGTTTGCAGTGTCTGCAGTTTCTGCAGTGCTGCTTTTGATCGTGGCGTTTGGCTGTGTTGGTGATGCTTGGCTCTCCAGATGGTTTTATCCGAGATTGGGGTTTCTGCATGATGGAGTTTCATCCCAGTTTGACACTCAGAAACCAGTGCAAGAAGACCCTGCGGGAGAGGACCCTGTGGGACAAGAACCTAGTGAGCCCATTGTTGAGCCTGTGGGGCAGGAGCCCGTGGGACAGGAAACTAGCCAGGCTGAAGACCCTGAGAGCTTCCAGTCCAATCAGACATTTGAGAACCCTTTGACTTGGCTCTATCCTTCGATTGAGAAGCATGAGTGCAATTCTACAGGTTTTGAGTGGCTAAAGCAGGTGGCAGCCAACAGTGTGGTGGCTCGGTGTGGGCAAAGTGTGGTCCGTGTGGAGGTGAAACAGGAACTTCTGGGGATTGGCCGGCTCATCCAGCCAGAGCGTATCACTCTAGGAGGCTGTGCTGCCATTGAGGAGGACGCTGAAGCTCTTGTGCTCACCTTTGAATCAGAGCTGCATGGCTGTGGCAGTGAGCTGACGGTATGTCGCATTTGTTGTTTAACTTCCTGAAGGATGATATCATTATCTGATACATGATTTGTGATCTGTTCCTAGATGACTGAGGATGTGCTGATCTACACCTTCAGTCTTGTATATGAGCCAGAACCTCTTGCTAACATTTCTATATTGAACACCAGTAAAGCTATGGTTGATATTGAGTGCCACTACTTGAGGTAACTATTGTTGCATTCTTCACTTTGACAACATCTATAAATCTGAAGTTTAAGTAATGGTTTGTTTTGTGTTTCTAGGAATCATGAAGTGCGCAGCAATTCCCTTAAGTATGCTGTAAAACCTAGCAAGCCTGTGGGCCAAGAACCTAGCCAGGTTGTTATAAAGCCTGTGGTAGAGCCTGTGGGCCGGGAATCTAGCGTAGAGCCTGTGGGCCGGGAACCTAGCGTAGAGCCTGTGGGCCGGGAACCTAGCGTAGAGCCTGTGGGCCGGGAACCTAGCGTAGAGCCTGTGGGCCGGGAACCTAGCGTAGAGCCTGTGGGCCGGGAACCTAGGGTAGAGCCTGTGGGCCGGGAACCTAGGGTAGAGCCTGTGGGCCGGGAACCTAGGGTAGAGCCTGTGGGCTGGGAACCTAGGGTAGAGCCTGTGGGCCGGGAACCTAGGGTAGAGCCTGTGGGCCGGGAACCTAGGGTAGAGCCTGTGGGCCGGGAACCTAGGGTAGAGCCTGTGGGCCGGGAACCTAGGGTAGAGCCTGTGGGCCGGGAACCTAGTGAGCCTGTTGGAGAGCAGCCTGTGGGCCATGAACCAAATGAGATTTTGGGTAATGAACTTAGCCAGCCTTTAGGCCAAGAACCTAGTGAGCCTGTTGGAAAGAAGCCTGTGGGCCAGCAACCTAGCCATCTGTCTGTTGGCAAGCCTTTGGGTCAGGAACCAAGCGATCCTTTGGGCCAAGAACCTAGTCAGGTTGTTATAAAGCCTTTGGTAGAGCCTGTGGGCCGGGAGCCTAGCGTAGAGCCTGTGGGCCGGGAGCCTAGCGTAGAGCCTGTGGGCCGGGAGCCTAGCGTAGAGCCTGTGGGCCGGGAGCCTAGCGTAGAGCCTGTGGGCCGGGAGCCTAGCGTAGAGCCTGTGGGCCGGGAGCCTAGTGAGCGTGTTGGAGAGCAGCCTGTGGGCCATGAACCAAATGAGATTTTGGGTAATGAACTTAGCCAGCCTTTAGGCCAAGAACCTAGTGCGCCTGTTGGAAAGAAGCCTGTGGGCCAGCAACCTGTTGGAGAGCAGCACGTGGGCCAGGAACCTAGCCATCTGTCTGTTGGCAATCCTTTGGGTCAGGAACCAAGCGAGCCTTTGGGCCAAGAACCTAGCCAGGTTGTTATAAAGCCTGTGGTAGAGCCTGTGGGCCGGGAACCTAGCGCAGAGCCTGTGGGCCGGGAACCTAGCGCAGAGCCTGTGGGCCGGGAACCTAGCGCAGAGCCTGTGGGCCGGGAACCTAGCGTAGAGCCTGTGGGCCGGGAACCTAGCGTAGAGCCTGTGGGCCGGGAACCTAGCGTAGAGCCTGTGGGCCGGGAACCTAGCGTAGAGCCTGTGGGCCGGGAACCTAGCGTAGAGCCTGTGGGCCGGGAACCTAGCGTAGAGCCTGTGGGCCGGGAACCTAGCGTAGAGCCTGTGGGCCGGGAACCTAGCGTAGAGCCTGTGGGCCGGGAACCTAGCGTAGAGCCTGTGGGCCGGGAACCTAGCGTAGAGCCTGTGGGCCGGGCACCTAGCGTAGAGACTGTGGGCCATCCACCTGTTGGAGAGCAGCCTGTGGGCCCGGAACCTAGCCATCTGTCTGTTGGCAAGCCTTTGGGTCAGGAACCAAGCGAGCCTTTGGGCCAAGAACCTGGGGAGCCTGTGGGCCAGGAACCTAGCGAGCCTGTGGGCCAGCAACCTGTTGGAGAGCAGCATGTGATCCAAGAGCCTGTCGGCCAGCAACTTGTTGGAGAGCAGCATGTGATCCAAGAGCCTGTGGAACATGAACCTGGAGAGCAACCTGTGGGTCATGAGCCTGTGGGCCAGGAACCTAGTGAGCCTGTGGGCCAGGAACCTAGTGAGCCTGTGGGCCAGGAACCTAGTGAGCCTGTGGGCCAGGAACCTAGTGAGCCTGTGGGCCAGGAACCTAGTGAGCCTGTGGGCCAGGAACCTAGTGAGCCTGTGGGCCAGGAACCTAGTGAGCCTGTGGGCCAGGAACCTAGTGAGCCTGTGGGCCAGGAACCTAGTGAGCAGCCTGTTGGCGAGCCTCTGGGCCAAGATCCTTGTGAGCCACTGGGCCAAGAACCGAGTGAGCATTTTGGAGAGCCTGTGGGCCAAGATCCTAGTGAGCCTATGGGCCAGCATCCTGTTGGAGAGCAGCCCGTGGGCCAGGAACTTAGGCAGCAGCCTGTTGGCGAGCCTTTGGGCCAAGAACCTAGTGAGCATGTTGGAGAGCAGTCTGTGGGCCAAGAACCTAGTGAGCAGCCTGTTGGCGTGCCATTGGGTAAAGAACACAGTGAGCGTGTTGGAGAGCAGCCTGTGGGCCAGGAACCAAGTAAGCTTTTGGGTAATGAACTTAGCGAGCCTGTGGGCCAGGAACCTAGCGAGCAGCCTGTGGGTCAGGAACCTAGCCAGTCTGTGGCCCAAGAGCCTGTGGGCCATGAACCTGGAGAGCAGCCTTTGAGCCAGGAACCTGTTGGAGAGCAGCCCGTGGGCCAGGAACCTAGCCATCAGTCTGTTGGCGAGCCTTTGGGTCAGGAACCTAGTGAGCATGTTGGGGAGCCTGTGGGCCATGAACCTGGAGAGCAACCTATGGGCCAGGAGCCTGTGGGTCAAGAACCTAGTGAGCCTGTTGGAAAGCAGCCTGTGGGCCAGCAACCTGTTGGAGAGCAGCCCGTGGGCCAGGAACCTAGCCATCAGTCTGTTGGCGAGCCTTTGGGTCAGGAACCTAGTGAGCATGTTGGGGAGCCTGTGGGCCAGCAACCTGTTGGAGAGCAGCCTGTGGGCCAGCAACCTGTTGGAGAGCAGCCTGTGGGCCAGGAACTTAGCCAGCAGCCTGTTGGTGAGCCTTTGGGTCAAGAACCTAGTCAGCATGTTGGAGAGCCTTTTGACCATGACCCTGTGGGTCAAGAACCTAGCGAGCCTGTGGGCAGGGAACCTAGCGAGCCTGTGGGCCAAGATCCTAGTGAGCGTGTTGGAAAGCAGCCTGTGGGCCAAGGACCAAATGAGATTTTGGGTAATGAACTTAGCGAGCATGTGGGCCAGGAGCCTAGCCAGCCTTTGGGCCATGGTCCTAGTGAGCATGTTGGGGAGCCTGTGGGCCAGGAACCTGGAGAGCAACCTGTGGGTCATGAGCCTGTTGGTCAAGAACGTAGTGAGCCTTTGGGCCAGCAACCTGTTGGAGAGCAGCCTGTGGGCCAGGAACTTAGCCAGCAGCCTGTTAGCGAGCCTTTGGGTCAAGAACCTAGTCAGTATGTTGGAGAGCCTGTTGACCATGACCCTGTGGGCCAAGAACCTAACGAGCCTGTGGGCCGGGAACCTAGCGAGCCTGTGGGCCAAGATCCTAGTGAGCGTGTTGGAGAGCAGCCTGTGGGCCAGGAACCTGGAGAGCAACCTGTGGGTCATGAGCCTGTGGGTCAAGAACGTAGTGAGCTTGTGGGCCAAGAACCTAGCGAGCCTGTGGGCCAGCAACCTGTTGGAGAGCAGCCTGTGGGTCAGGAACTCAGCCAGCAGCCTGTTGGCGAGCCTGTGAGCCAAGAACCTAATGAGCAGCCTGTTGGTGAGCCTGTGGGTCAGGATCCTGGCAAGCCTATGGGTCAGGAACCTGGTGACTCTGTGGGCCAGGAACCTAGCAAGCCTTTGGGCCAAGAATCTAGTGAGCATGTTGGAGAGCCTGTGGGCCAAGATCCTAGTGAGCCTGTGGGCCAGCATCCTGTTGGAGAGCAGCCCGTGGGCCAGCATCCTGTTGGAGAGCAGCCCGTGGGCCATGACCATGTGGGTCAAGAACGTAGTGAAGATGTGGGCCAAGAACCTAGTGAGCAGCCTGTTGGTGAGCCTGTGGGTCAGGATCCTGGCAAGCCTATGGGTCAGGAACCTGGTGACTCTGTGGGCCAGGAACCTAGCAAGCCTTTGGGCCAAGAATCTAGTGAGCCTGTGGGCCAGCATCCTGTTGGAGAGCAGCCCGTGGGCCATGACCATGTGGGTCAAGAACGTAGTGAAGATGTGGGCCAAGAACCTAGTGAGCAGCCTGTTGGTGAGCCTGTGGGTCAGGATCCTGGCAAGCCTATGGGTCAGGAACCTGGTGACTCTGTGGGCCAGGAACCTAGCAAGCCTTTGGGCCAAGAATCTAGTGAGCCTGTGGGCCAGCATCCTGTTGGAGAGCAGCCCGTGGGCCATGACCATGTGGGTCAAGAACGTAGTGAAGATGTGGGCCAAGAACCTAGTGAGCAGCCTGTTGGTGAGCCTGTGGGTCAGGATCCTGGCAAGCCTATGGGTCAGGAACCTGGTGACTCTGTGGGCCAGGAACCTAGCAAGCCTTTGGGCCAAGAATCTAGTGAGCCTGTGGGCCAGCATCCTGTTGGAGAGCAGCCCATGGGCCGTGACCCTGTGGGTCAGGAACCTAGTGAGCCTGTGGGCCAAGATCCTAGTGAGCCTGTGGGCCAGCATCCTGTTGGCGAGCAGCCCGTGGGCCGTGACCGTGTGGGTCAGGAACCTAGTGAGCCTGTGGGAGAGCAGCCTGTGGGCCAGGAACTTAGGCAGCAGCCTGTTGGCGAGCCATTGATTAAGGAACATAGTGAGCGTATTGGAGAGCAGCCTGTGGGCCAGGATCCAAGTAAGATTTTGGGTAATGAACTTAGCGAGCCTGTGGGCCAGGAACCTAGCGAGCAGCCTGTGGGTCAGGAACCTAGCCAGTCTGTGGCCCAAGAGCCTGTGGGCCATGAGCCTGGAGAGCAGCCTTTGAGCCAGGAACCTGTTGGAGAGCAGCCTTTGGGGCAAGAACCAAGTGAGCATGTTGAAGAGCCTGTGGGCCAGCAACCTATTGGAGAGCAGCCTGTGGGCCAGCAACCTATTGGAGAGCAGCCTGTGGTCCAAGAGTCTGTGGGCCAAGAACCTAGTGAACATGTTGGAGAGCCTGTGAACCAAGATCCTAGTGAGCCTGTGGGCCAGCATCCTGTTGGAGAGCAACCCGTGGGCCGTGACCCTGTGGGTCAGGAACCTAGTGAGCCTGTGGGAGAGCAGCCTGTGGGCCAGGAACTTAGGCAGCAGCCTGTTGGTGAGCCTTTGGGCCAGGAACCCAGTGAGCAGCCTGTTGGCGAGCCATTGGGTAAGGAACATAGTGAGCGTGTTGGAGAGCAGCCTGTGGGCCAGGAACCAAGTAAGATTTTGGGTAATGAACTTAGCGAGCCTGTGGGCCAGGACCCTGGCGAGCAGCCTGTGGGTCAGGAACCTGTTGGAGAGCAGCCTGTGGTCCAGGAGTCTGTCGGTCAAGAACCTAGTGAGCCTTTGGGCCAGCATCCTGTTGGAGAGCAGCCTGTGGGTCATGAGTCTGTCGGTCAGGAATCTAGCGAGCCTTTGGGCCAAGAACCTAGTGAGCCTGTGGGCCAAGATCCTAGTGAGCCTGTGGGCCAGCATCCTGTTGGAGAGCAGCCTGTGGGCCATGACCATGTGGTTCAAGAACGTAGTGAAGATGTGGGCCAAGAACCTAGTGAGCAGCCTGTTGTCGAGCCTTTGGGTCAGGAATCTAGCGAGCCTTTGGGCCAAGAACCTAGTAAGTATGTTGAAGAGCCTGTGGGCCAGGAACCAAGTGAGATTTTGGGTAATGAACTTAGCGAGCCTGTGGGTGAGCCTGTGGGCCAGGAACCTAGCGAGCCTGTGGGCCAAGAGCCTAGTGAGCCTGTGGGCCAGCATCCTGTTGGAGAGCAGCCTGTGGGCCATGACCATGTGGTTCAAGACCGTAGTGAAGATGTGGGCCAAGAACCTAGTGAGCAGCCTGTTGTCGAGCCTTTGGGTCAGAAATCTAGCGAGCCTTTGGGCCAAGAACCTAGTAAGTATGTTGAAGAGCCTGTGGGCCAGGAACCAAGTGAGATTTTGGGTAATGAACTTAGCGAGCCTGTGGGTGAGCCTGTGGGCCAGGAACCTAGCGAGCCTGTGGGCCAAGAGCCTAGTGAGCAGCCTGTTGGTGAGCCTTTGGGTCAGGAATCTAGCGAGCCTTTGGGCCAAGAACCTAGTAAGTATGTTGAAGAGCCTGTGGGCCAGGAACCAAGTGACATTTTGGGTAATGAACTTAGCGGGCCTGTGGGCCAGGACCCTAGCGAGCCTGTGGGCCAAGAACCTAGTGAGTGTGTTGGAGCACAGCCTGTGGGCCAGCAACCTGTTGGGGAGCAGCCTGTGGGCCATGAACCTGGCGAGCAGCCTGTGGTCCAGCAACCTAGAGGAGAGTCTTTGGGCCAGAAACCTAGCCAGGATGAAGACCCTGAGCGCTCCCAGTCCAAGCAGACGTCTGAGAACCCTTTGACTTGGAGCTATCCTGAAGTTGCAAAGCCTGAGCACAGGCCTACTGTGTCTGAGCGGCTGAGGCTGGTGGCGGCCAACAGTGTGTCGACTCAGTGTGGGGAGAGTGTGGTCCGGGTGCAGGTGAACCAGGACCTGCTGGGGATTGGCCGGCTCATACAGCCAGAGCATATCACTCTAGGAGGTTGTGCTGCCACTGAGGAGGACGCTGAAGCTCATGTGATCACCTTTGAATCAGAGCTGCATGGCTGTGGCAGTGAGCTGACGGTATGTCACATTTGCTGTTTAAATTCCTGACTGTGAATCATTATCTTTGTGCTACATCACTTGTGATCCTGTTCCTAGATGACTGAGGATGTGCTGATCTACACCTTCACGCTTGTCTATGAGCCAAAACCTTTTGCGAACACTTCTATAGTGAAAACCAGTGCAGCTATGGTTGATATTGAGTGCCACTACTTGAGGTAACTATTGTTGCGTTCTTCACTTTGACAACCCATATCATTCTGAGGTTTGAGTAATGCCATAGTCCATGTTTGTTTCTAGGAATCACGATGTGAGCAGCAATGCCCTGAAGCCAACCTGGATCCCCAACATTTCCAACATGGTGAAAGAGGAACTCCTCTACTTCTCCCTGAGGTTAATGACTGGTAGGTAAACCTGACTGGAAGCCTCTTCCTTTGTGTAAACCCCCACTGACATGCCACTCCTCTTTCCAGCTGACTGGCAGTTTGAGAAGCCCTCCAACCATTACTATCTTGGTGACATGATCAACATGGAAGCCTCGGTCATGCCGTACCACCACGTTCCCCTCCGTGTCTTTGTGGACCGCTGTGTCGCCACCTTGGCGCCTGATGTCCACACTGTCCCTAGATATTCTTTCATTGAGGACCATGGGTGAGTTTAGTTGTCAGTTTGACTCCTCTTATATTACCTTAAATGTAACCCCTGAAGCCTAACGTTGACCCTTGGTCTCCTCAGGTGTCTGGTTGATGCCAAGTTGACCGGCTCCAGCTCCCAGTTCCTGTCCAGATCCCAGGATGACAAGATCCAGTTTCAGCTGGAGTCCTTCAGGTTCCAACCACAGATTGATTCCCAACAGCTCTACATAACATGTCATCTGAAAGCATCTGCAGCCTCTTCCCCCATTGATGCTGAGAACAAGGCCTGCTCTTTCACAGATGGGTATGTATAAGCTGGGTTGTGGGTATAGTACCTTTGACATGCTGCTATATAAAGTAACCTTCATATTTATCTGTAGCTGGAAGGCTGCTGGTGGGGATGACCTGGTTTGTGGCTGCTGTGACTCCAGCTGTGCTGTGAGCAAGGCTAGAGATCTGGACAGTGATTTAGGTAAGTGTCAATCAAAGCCAGAGCTTTATTACCAGTTTAAAATGTAATGTATTCCATCACTGTTCTCTACTCTCCTCAGATATGCAGAAGGAAGGTGAAGCTACCTTGGGCCCTATCATGGTCCATGAGTAATATTACAAGAATCTTTCCTATTTTTAACTTTTTGAGGAGAATAAATCTGTTACAATATTCACATCTGACTGGATTTATTTGGGATGTAAAATTCAGGAATTTTATGATATCAAATAGGAAAATGTGTGTAGCTGATCACTCTTTATTCACAGAACTTTGTCATGAGCTACATTTCTCAGGTTCGTAACGTTGCTACTGTACTGAACTGTTCCTCTAGGCCCTATCAATTTCCAGGAGTTATTTGTCAATTGACTAGATTTATTTTCAAAATAAACATTTTAAAGTGTTTGGATTCATGTGCGATCGACTTGGATAACATTTATGTGAGGGCAAGGCCAGTAAGTCATTTTAGGCAGGAGGCATTAATGTCTAAACTGACCTCTGAACCATTGCAGCTGCAACAGAAGATTATGGCGTGGACAAGAGGCATGATCTGTAGTGCTGAGAAACTGCCTGTGTTGAACTTTCTGAGCTAAGGTTGTTACTGGTAGGCAGCTAAAAAATGTGGCATACCTCTACGGACCTGAATTTTAAAGTGCAGTGAAGCTACTCAACGTTTACATGAATTTCTAGTCATTTAACAGACGCTCCAATCCAGAGCGACCCACAGGAGCAATCAAGATCAAGGGCACATCGACAGATTTCCTCTCCCAGCTGACTTGGGGAACCATGACATTTCGGCCAGGCCACCCCTAACCATCCACGACCCCATATTGTTAGTAGAAAACTTGTGCATTGGGGAAAATAAGCTAGTTAACGGAGTCAGTTATAAATGACCAAACAGCAACTTCATCTGAAGAAAAATGTGTAATTTACACACCTGACTTATAGGTGAATGACCGACATACTTGTAAGAAGTTGGTGTTGCTTTTCACTTTTCAATTTGAATTACCTTCTTCCTAGAATTCAGGAGGGTGACAACACCCCTCTTTGAATATTCAAAGCATTTTCAAATAAGGTTGTATCCAAAAAGCGCAATAGGTGAAGCTTGACCGCTCCCAGTTCTGAATTTGTTAGCAAAGATCCCCATTTTTAGGGCAGAGATGAGACCATCTCATTACATATCTCTGGCAGTGGTGTGAAGTACTTAAGTAGTTTTTTTGGAGTAGCTGTACATTTGTTTTTACTATTATATTGTTGACTACTTTCACTTCACTACATTCCTAAAGAAAATGGATCTACCTTTTTAATCCATACATTTTCCCTGACACCCAGAAGTTCTAGTTAGAATTTGAATGGTTAGCAGTAATGGAAAAAGGTCCACTTCACACTTATCAGGAGAAGGTCCCTTATCTTCCCTACTACCTCTGATCTGGTGGACCCATTCAACAAATGCTTCCTTTAAATAAATTGTGTTGGAGTGGCTGTCTAAAGGAATATATTTTTATTTAACCAGGTAGGCTAGTTGAGAAAAAGTTCTCATTTGCAACTGCGACCTGGCCAAGATGAAGCATAGCAGTGTGAACAGACAACACAGTTACACATGGAGTAAACAATTAACAAGTCAATACAGTAGAAAAAAAGGGGAGTCTATATACATTGTGTGCAAAAGGCATGAGGAGGTAGGCGAATATTTACAATTTTGCAGATTAACACGAGTGATAAATGCTCAGATGGTCATGTACAGGTAAAGATATTGGTGTGCAGAAAAGTAAATAAATAAAAACAGTGTGGGGATGAGGTAGGTGAAAATGGGTGGGCTATTTACCAATAGACTATGTACAGCTGCAGCGATCAGTTAGCTGCTCAGATAGCTGATGTTTGAAGTTGGTGAGGGAGATAAAAGTCTCCAACTTCAGCGATTTTTGCAATTCGTTCCAGTCACAGGCAGCAGAGTACTGGAAAGAAAGGCTGCCAAATGAGGTGTTGGCTTTAGGAATGATCAGTGAGATACACCTGCTGGAGCGCGTGCTACGGATGGGTGTTGCCATCTTGACCAGTGAACTGAGATAAGGCGGAGCTTTACCTAGCATGGACTTGTAGATGACCTGGAGCCAGTGGGTCTGGCGACGAATATGTAGCGAGGGCCAGCCGACTAGAGCATACAAGTTGCAGTGGTGGGTGGTATAAGGTGCTTTAGTGACAAAACTGATGGCACTGTGATAAACTGCATCCAGTTTGCTGAGTAGAGTGTTGGAAGCAATTTTGTAGATGACATCGCCGAAGTCGAGGATCGGTAGGATAGTCAGTTTTACTAGGGTAAGCTTGGCGGCGTGAGTGAAGGAGGCTTTGTTGCGGAATAGAAAGCCGACTCTTGATTTGATTTTCGATTGGAGATGTTTGATATGAGTCTGGTAGGAGAGTTTGCAGTCTAGCCAGACACCTAGGTACTTATAGATGTCCACATATTCAAGGTCGGAACCATCCAGGGTGGTGATGCTAGTCGGGCATGCGGGTACAGGCAGCGATCGGTTGAAAAGCATGCATTTGGTTTTACTAGCTTTTAAGAGCAGTTGGAGGCCACGGAAGGAGTGTTGTATGGCATTGAAGCTCGTTTGGAGGTTAGATAGCACAGTGTCCAATGACGGGCCGAAAGTATATAGAATGGTGTCGTCTGCGTAGAGGTGGATCAGGGAATCGCCCGCAGCAAGAGCAACATCATTGATATATACAGAGAAAAGAGTCGGCCCGAGAATTGAACCCTGTGGCACCCCCATAGAAACTGCCAGAGGACCGGACAGCATGCCCTCCGATTTGACACACTGAACTCTGTCTGCAAAGTAATTGGTGAACCAGGCAAGGCAGTCATCCGAAAAACCGAGGCTACTGAGTCTGCCGATAAGAATATGGTGATTGACAGAGTCAAGCCTTGGCAAGGTCGATGAAGACGGATGCACAGTACTGTCTTTTATCGATGGCGGTTATGATATCGTTTAGTAGAAATATGAAATTGTGCCATCTGTTTTTGCTGAAGATGAATAGGATGTGTAGCTTTTACTTTGTACTTTTACTCAAGTCTCACAATGTAGTACTTTTTCCACCACTGTACTTAAGTACATTTAAATCTGAATTTTACTCCAGTGTTTAACTAGGTAGGTTACTTTAACTTGAGTCATTTTATATGAAGATATCTTGACTTTTAATAAAGTATGACAATGTAGTACTTTTACACCTCTGATCTCCAATCAAAAGTTGCAAGCACAAAATGGCACTGGAACACTTTGCCACTAGCCAGTGACTTGATACGTTTATTAAGCTAATGTGGCCTGCCTGCTCTGGGACTGAACATCTCCCCTGCAACTGGATCCTGGACGTCTTGACAGGTTGTGAGAGTAGGCAACAACACATCCGGCACGCTGACCGTCAAAACACGGGGCGACCTCAAGGGTGCGTGCTTAGTCCCCTCCTGTACGACTCCAACACCATTAAGTTTGCCAACGTTGGTAGGTCTGATCACCAACGATGACACAGCCTAGCAGTGTGGTGCCAGGACAACCTCTCCCTCAACGTCAGTAAAACAATTGATCTGATTGTGGACTACAGGAAATGGAAGGCCGAGATACGCCCCCATTCATATTGACAGGGCTGTAGTGGAGGGGGTCCAAACACAACACTGTTGTGAAAAGCGCACGGCAATGCTTCTTACCCAAAGATTTGGCATAGGCCCTCAGATACTCAAGTTCTTCAGCAGCACCATCGAGAGCATCTGGACTGGCTGCATCACCGCTTGGTATGGCAACTGCTTGGCATCGGACCGCAAGGCGCTACGGAGGGTCATGCGTATGGCCTAGTACATCACTCCCTGCCATCCAGGACATCTATAGTAGGCAGTGTTCGGATGGGTTGTTAATTAAGGCCAAAAAACTGTCAGACTCCAGCCACCCAAGCCACAGACTGCGTTCTCTGTTTCCGCATGACAAGCGGTACCAGTGCACCAAGTCTGAACCAACAGGACCCCGAACAGCTTCTACCTCCAAGCCATAAGACTTCTTAACAAGACTGCTATATAGCTAATCAAATGGCTACACATACTGCTGTACCTGCATTGACCCTTTTTTGTACGAACCCATTTGCACTGACTCCATGCCAGGGATCATCAACGAGATTCAGCTGAGGGCCAATTGTTTTGTTGAGTGCATGGTCGGGGGGGCAGAACATAATTAACAAATCATTTGTAGACTGCAAATTGACCTCAAGAAGCCCAAAGAGATATGTTTGACTAAAACATAATAATTTCAAACCTTGCATTTCAAACCTTGCATTTCAAACCGGTCACGTGTCTATTATGTGTGGGAATACCTTGGAACAGAGTTCTTAAATTAAAATCACTTGGAGCTGATATCCTGGTGTTTTTAGTCTTTCATGTTTTGCTCAGAAAACTTGGGAGGGCAGATATGACCATCCGCGGGTCAAATTCTGCCCACGGGCCACCAGTAGGGGAACCCTGCTCTATGCGCACACACTCACACACACTTTCACTAACACCCCCACACACACACACACACACACACAAACACACACACATAACATGCACACACATGCATACTGACGCCACACACACACACACTGCTGCTACTGTCTATTATTTATACTGTTGCCTAGTTACTTTAGCTCTATGTACAGCACATAGCTACCTCAATTACCTTACATATACTCGGTACTGGTACTCCCTGTAGGTAGCCATGTTATTTTTATTTGTTTTTCACTGTGTATTTATTCCTTGTCACTATTTTTAAATTTTTTATGTTAACTTCAGCTCTGCATTGCTGGAAATGGACCGGTAAGTAAGACATGTGACATACAATTCCATTTTATTTTTTAAATATTTTTTTACATTTGCTCAATGTGCCTGCTGATGTTAGCAAGCTTCATTGACAAACACAGGGATGGAACTTAGCTAGATAGTGATTTTGGGCAGTGGTAAACTGTGTGTAGTTTGTTCTTTATTTCTGATAGTTTGACAGCTTGCTGATGAAGTTGGAGACATGTTCTCAGAAATCAGTCCTGCACTGCAGCAGCTGACTAGAATCTGTCTGTAGTGCACTACTGGTTTTCGGGCAACTTTTTGTTCTTGAGAAATACTGCACCAAACACCTTAGCTAGATGTAAAATTGTGTGACTAAGACTTCCTTGGCAAAACCATCCAAATGACAGATTTCTTGATTCATCAGATTAATTCAGACAATTGAATATTGGTCTACCAACCTTTCTTTGGAGAGCATATAAATGCCGGCCCTTGGCATCAGATTCCCATGCCACACATCTATCAAAATGTCTCTGATCTTACGTTGGCTTCATCTCACCCCGTGGAACATGAATTTAAATGTTATCTTGTTTTAAATATCTTCGAGCTAACTGGTCCACAATTTCATTCCCTTCCACAAGCGAATAGGCTGGGATCCAGTAGAACCTCACTACTTGCCCTTTATCTTTTATAAAGCCTGGAATAAAAGAAAAAGACTACCTGCAATTAAAGTGTAAAAATATTTAGCTTCTGAGTGGTAAATGGCATGTTTCTTATTTTCTCCTATATTTATTTATCTATATATGTAATGTATGTATGCGTATATATACAGTGTGTATGTATGTATTTTATTTTACTGCTCTAGCAATGTAATTATTGTTTGGATAACCTGACTTTTTTTCAATCTTTTTGTGATGCACAATGCAAAGAACACCGGAAGAAGAATGATAATTGAATTACCATAGTGAATTATTGTAACGTTTGTGTCAATATATCCCATAAGCGATGGGGTTGCCAATTGGCGGTTTGACATGAATTACAATTTAATTCATTCATCACTCCCTGTCTCTCAATTCTCCATAAAAACATGAATAGCTCCAATAGTAGGTCACTCCTATTAGATTAGCCATATCTGAGCGTACTATAATTCTGACAGGTTCTATGTCCTCCACCCACTGGAGGGAAACTACTATCGCCAACAGTTCAAATGATTATACTGACAGTTCATCTGTTAGTCTTCTACATATATGCACATCAAGTTCAGGAACGTAAACACCTGCTAGCTGTGCACCCACTTTTTGGGTCCTTGGATTCATCTGTGAAAAGCGGTAAAAATGCATAAAAACTTCCACCATAGTAATTGTGTATCAGTTTCCCAATATCACTGATGTCTGACCAATCCTTAATTTTCTCTACCAAGGTTAGCTCAACAGGATCTGGGAGTAACATCCACTATAGAAAAGTATGTCTGTCCTACATATTACATTTCTATGAACACTCTCTAAAGTTAAGCCCTCCTCAGGTGTATGTGATTTTGTGTGCACAAAGGCAACCAATGACAATCAACTTCACATTCTTCAGCACCTGTTTAAATAATCAGGTCTGGACAATAATCAAGCTGATTTCTGAATGGGGTGGGGCCTTTGTCAGACATCGTGGCTATAAAATGGTTTGACAGACTCTGTGGAAGAATTGACAAGAATAACTTATGTCTATTTGGGGTGATGGGGTTCAGTCAAGTGGCTGCAGTGCTGCTGTTGGTCGTGGTGTTTGGCTGTGTTAGTGATGCTTGGATGTCCAGATGGTTTTATCCAAGATCGGGGTTTCTGCATGACGATGAAGTTTCAGCACAGTTTGACACTCAGAAGCGAGTGCAAGAAGACCCTGTGGGAGAGGACCCTGTGGGACAAGAACCTAGCGAGCCCGTTGTCGTTCCTGTGGGGCAGGAACCCGGCATCGAAACTAGCCAGGCTGAAGACCCTGAGAGCTTCCAGTCCAAGCAGACATTTGAGAACCCTCTGACTTGGCTCTATCCTACGATTGAGAAGCATGTGCGCAATTCTACAGCGTTTCAGCGGCTAAAGCAGGTGGCAGCCTACGGTGTGGTGGCCTGGTGTGGGAAAAGTCTGGTCCGTGTGGAGGTGAAACAGGAACTTCTGGGGATTGGCCGGCTCGTCCAGCCAGAGCGTATCACTCTAGGAGGCTGTGCTGCCATTGAGGAGGATGCTGAAGCTCTTGTGCTCACATTTGAATCAGAGCTGCATGGCTGTGGCAGTGAGCTGACGGTATGTCACATTTGTTGTTTAACTTCCTGAAGATGTCATCATTATTTGATGCATGATTTGTGATCTGTTCCTAGATGACTGAGGATGTGCTGATCTACACCTTCAGTCTTGTCTATGAGCCAAAACCTCTTGCTAACATTTCTATATTGAACACCAGTAAAGCTATGGTTGATATTGAGTGCCACTACTTGAGGTAACTATTGTTGCATTCTTCACTTTGACAACATCTATAATTCTGAAGTTTAAGTAATGGTATTTTCCGTGTTTCTAGGAATCATGAAGTAAGCAGCAATTCCCTGAAGTATGCTGTAGAACCTAGCAATCCTGCGGGCCGAGAACCTAGCCAGGTTGTTATAAAGCCTGTGGTAGAGCCTGTGGGCCGGGAACCTAGCATAGAGCCTGTGGGCCAGGAACCTAGTGAGCAGCCTGTGGGCCATGATCCGGTTGGAAAGCCTGGACAGGAACATAGCAAGCTTTTGGGTCTAGAAACTAGCAAGCCTGTGGGCCAGGCAGCTGGAGGGCAGCCTGTGGGCCAGGCAGCTGGAGGGCAGCCTGTGGGCCAGGCAGCTGGAGGGCAGCCTGTGGGCCAGGCAGCTGGAGGGCAGCCTGTGGGCCAGGCAGCTGGAGGGCAGCCTGTGGGCCAGGCAGCTGGAGGGCAGCCTGTGGGCCAGGCAGCTGGAGGGCAGCCTGTGGGCCAGGCAGCTGGAGGGCAGCCTGTGGGCCAGGCAGCTGGAGGGCAGCCTGTGGGCCAGGCAGCTGGAGGGCAGCCTGCTGGCGAGCCATTGGGTAAGGAACCAAGTGAGATTTTGGGTAATGAACCGAGTGAGCAACCTGTGGGCCAGGAACCTAGTGAGCAGCCTGTGGGTCAGGAACCTAGCCAGCCTGTGGCCCAGGCCAGGAACCTGGAGCATGACCCTGGAGAGCAGCCTGTGGGCCAAGAACCAAGCCAGCAGCCTGTGGGCCAGGAAACAAGCGAGCCTGTGGGCCAGGAACCTGGAGAGCAGCCTGTGAGCCAGGAACCTGTTGGAGAGCATCCTGTTGGCGAGCCTTTGGGCCAAGAACCTATTGAGCCTGTGGGCCAGTCACCTGGTGAGCAGCCAGCCTGTGGGCTATGAACCTAGTGAGCCTGTGGGCCAGCAACCTGTTGGAGAGGAGCCTGTGGGCCATGAGCCTGTGGGCCAAGGAGTGAGCCTGTGGGCCAAGAACGTAGTGAGCCTGTGGGCCAGAACGTAGTGAGCCTGTGGGCCCGTAGTGAGCCTGTGGGCCATGAGAGCCTGTGGGAGAGCAGCCTGTGGGGGCCTTTGGCAGCCTGTGGACCAGGAACCTAGCAGCCTGTGGCCCAAGAGCCTGTGGGCCAAGAGAAGCCTGTGAGCCAGAACTTGTTGGAGAGCATCCTGTTGGCCAGCCTTTGGGCCAGGAAGAGATCCTTTAGGCCAAGAGTCTAGTGACCATGTTGGAGAGCCTGTGGGCCCAAAGCCAGCAGCCTGGCGAGCCTTTGGACCAAGAACCTAGTGAGCATGTAGGAGAGCCTGTGGGCCAGTCACCTGGTGAGCAGCCTGTTGGCTATGAACCTGGAGAGCAACCTGTGGGCCAGGAACAAAGCCAGCAGCCTGTTGGCGAGCCTTTTGGCCAAGAACCTAGTGAGCATGTTAGAGAGCTTGTGGGCCATGAACCTGGAGAGCAGCCTGTGGGCCAAGAACCAAGCCAGCAGCCTGTGGGCCAGGAACCAGCCTTGGCCCAAGAGCCTGTGGGCCATGAACCTAGAGCAGCCTGTGAGCCAGCAGCCTGTTGGTGTGGGCCAGAACCTAGTGAGTATTTTGGAGAGCCTGTGGGCCAGCAACCTGTTGGGGAGCAGCCTGTGGGCCAGGGCGAGCAGCCTGTGGGCCAGGAACCTAGCCACCCTGTGGCCCAAGAGCCTGTGGACCATGAACCTGGAGAGCAGCCTGTGAGCCAGGAACCTGTTGGAGAGCAGCCTGTTGGCGAGCCTTTGGGCTATGAACTTGGAGAGCAACCTGTGGACCAAGAACCTAGTGAGCCTGTGGGCCAGCAACCTGTTGGAGAGGAGCCTGTGGGCCAAGAACGTAGTGAGCCTGTGGGCCAGGAACCTAGTGAGCCTGTGGGAGAGCAGCCTGTGGGCCAGGAACCAAGTGAGATTTTAGGTAATGAACCTAGCGAGCAGCCTGTGGACCAGGAACCTAGTGAGCAGCCTGTGGGTCAGGAACCTAGCCAGCCTGTGGCCCAAGAGCCTGTGGGCCATGAACCTGGAGAGCAGCCTGTGAGCCAGGAACCTGTTGGAGAGCATCCTGTTGGCCAGCCTATGGGCCCTGATCCTTTGGTCTAGTGACCATGTTGGAGAGCCTGTTGGCCAAGTTTCTAGTGAGCCTGTGGGCCAGGAACAAAGCCAGCCTGTGGCCTTTTGGCCAAGAACCAGTGAGCCTGTTGGGAGCTTGTGGGCCATGAACCTGGAGAGCAGCATGTGGGCCAGGAACCAAGCGAGCCTGTGGGCCCAAGAGCCTGTGGGCCAGAACCTGTAGAGCAGCCTGTGAGCCAGCAGCCTGTTGGTGAGCCTTTGGGCCAAGAACCTAGTGAGCATGTTGGAGAGCTTGTGGGCCAGGAACCTAGCGAGCAGCCTGTGGGCCAGGAACCTAGCCACCCTGTGGCCCAAGAGCCTGTGGACCATGAACCTGGAGAGCAGCCTGTGAGCCAGGAACCTGTTGGAGAGCATGAACCTAGTGAGCATGTAGGAGAGCCTGTGGGCCATGAAGCCTGTTGGCTATGAACCTGGAGAGCAACCTGTGGACCAAAAACCTAGTGAGCCTGTTGGCCAGCAACCTGTTGGAGAGGAGCCTGTGGGCCAGGAACAAAGCCAGCAGCCTGTTGGCGAGCCTTTGGGCCAAGAACCTAGTGACCATGTTGGAGATTTTGTGGGCCATGAACCTGGAGAGCAGCATGTGGGCCATGAACCTGGGGAGCAGCATGTGGGCCAAGAACCAAGCCAGCAGCCTGTGGGCCAGAAACCAAGTGAGCAGCCTGGGCCAAGAGCCTGTGGGCCAGAACCTGTAGAGCAGCCTGTGAGCCAGAACCTGTTGGGCCTGTGGGTGAGCCTTTGGGAACTAGTGAGCATGTTGGGGAGTGGGCCAGCCTGTGGGCCAGGAACTTAGCCAGCAGTCTGTTGGCGAGTGGCCAAGAACCTATTGAGCCTGTGGGCCAGTCACCTGTTGGAGAGGAGCCTGTGGGCCATGAGCCTGTGGGCCATGAACCTAGCGAGCCTGTGGGCTATGAACTTGGAGAGAAACCTGTGGACCAAGAACCTAGTGAGCCTGTGGGCCAGCAACCTGTTGGAGAGGAGCCTGTGGGCCATGAGCCTGTGGGCCAAGAACGTAGTGAGCCTGTGGGCCATGAACCTAGTGAGCCTGTGGGAGAGCAGCCTGTGGGCCAGGAACCAAGTGAGATTTTAGGTAATGAACCTAGCGAGCAGCCTGTGGACCAGGAACCTAGCCAGCCTGTGGCCCAAGAGCCTGTGGGCCATGAACCTGGAGAGAAGCCTGTGAGCCAGGAACTTGTTGGAGAGCATCATGTTGGCCAGCCTTTGGGCCAGGAAGCTAGCGATCCTTTAGGCCAAGAGTCTAGTGACCATGTTGGAGAGCCTGTTGGCCAAGTTTCTAGTGAGCCTTTGGACCAAGAACCTAGTGAGCATGTAGGAGAGCCTGTGGGCCAGTCACCTGGTGAGCAGCCTGTTGGCTATGAACCTGGAGAGCAACCTGTGGGCCAGGAACAAAGCCAGCAGCCTGTTGGCGAGCCTTTTGGCCAAGAACCTAGTGAGCATGTTGGAGAGCTTGTGGGCCATGAACCTGGAGAGCAGCATGTGGGCCAGGAACCAAGCGAGCAGCCTGTGGCCCAAGAGCCTGTGGGCCATGAACCTGTAGAGCAGCCTGTGAGCCAGCAGCCTGTTGGTGAGCCTTTGGGCCAAGAACCTAGTGAGCATTTTGGAGAGCCTGTGGGCCAGCAACCTGTTGGGGAGCAGCCTGTGGGCCAGGAACCTAGCGAGCAGCCTGTGGGCCAGGAACCTAGCCACCCTGTGGCCCAAGAGCTTGTGGACCATGAACCTGGAGAGCAGCCTGTGAGCCAGGAACCTGTTGGAGAGCAGCCTGTTGGCGAGCTTTTGGGCTATGAACCTAGTGAGCATGTAGGAGAGCCTGTGGGCCAGTCACCTGGTGAGCAGCCTGTTGGCTATGAACCTGGAGAGCAACCTGTGGACCAAAAACCTAGTGAGCCTGTGGGCCAGCAACCTGTTGGAGAGGAGCCTGTGGGCCAGGAACAAAGCCAGCAGCCTGTTGGCGAGCCTTTTGGCCAAGAACCTAGTGAGCATGTTGGAGAGCTTGTGGGCCAGGGACCTAGTGAGCCTGTGGGCCAGGGGCCTAGTGCGCAGCCTGTTGGCGAGCCATTGGGTAAGGTACCTAGCGAGCAGCCTGTGGGCCAGGAAACTAGCGAGCAGCCTGTGGGTCAGGAACCTAGCCACCCTGTAGGTCAGGAACCTAGCCACCCTGTGGCCCAAGAGCCTGTGGACCATGAACCTGGAGAGCAGCCTGTGAGCCAGGAACCTGTTGGAGAGCATCCTGTTGGCGAGCCTTTGGGCCAAGAACCTATTGAGCCTGTGGGCCAGTCACCTGTTGGAGAGGAGCCTGTGGGCCATGAGCCTGTGGGCCATGAACCTAGCGAGCCTGTGGGCTATGAACTTGGAGAGCAACCTGTGGACCAAGAACCTAGTGAGCCTGTGGGCCAGCAACCTGTTGGAGAGGAGCCTGTGAGCCATGAGCCTGTGGGCCAAGAACGTAGTGAGCCTGTGGGCCATGAACCTAGTGAGCCTGTGGGAGAGCAGCCTGTGGGCCAGGAACCAAGTGAGATTTTAGGTAATGAACCTAGCGAGCAGCCTGTGGACCAGGAACCTAGCCAGCCTGTGGCCCAAGAGCCTGTGGGCCATGAACCTGGAGAGAAGCCTGTGAGCCAGGAACTTGTTGGAGAGCATCCTGTTGGCCAGCCTTTGGGCCAGGAAGCTAGCGATCCTTTAGGCCAAGAGTCTAGTGACCATGTTGGAGAGCCTGTTGGCCAAGTTTCTAGTGAGCCTGTGGGCCAGGAACAAAGCCAGCAGCCTGTTGGCGAGCCTTTGGACCAAGAACCTAGTGAGCATGTAGGAGAGCCTGTGGGCCAGTCACCTGGTGAGCAGCCTGTTGGCTATGAACCTGGAGAGCAACCTGTGGGCCAGGAACAAAGCCAGCAGCCTGTTGGCGAGCCTTTTGGCCAAGAACCTAGTGAGCATGTTGGAGAGCTTGTGGGCCATGAACCTGGAGAGCAGCATGTGGGCCAGGAACCAAGCGAGCAGCCTGTGGCCCAAGAGCCTGTGGGCCATGAACCTGTAGAGCAGCCTGTGAGCCAGCAGCCTGTTGGTGAGCCTTTGGGCCAAGAACCTAGTGAGCATTTTGGAGAGCCTGTGGGCCAGCAACCTGTTGGGGAGCAGCCTGTGGGCCAGGAACCTAGCGAGCAGCCTGTGGGCCAGGAACCTAGCCACCCTGTGGCCCAAGAGCCTGTGGACCATGAACCTGGAGAGCAGCCTGTGAGCCAGGAACCTGTTGGAGAGCAGCCTGTTGGCGAGCTTTTGGGCTATGAACCTAGTGAGCATGTAGGAGAGCCTGTGGGCCAGTCACCTGGTGAGCAGCCTGTTGGCTATGAACCTGGAGAGCAACCTGTGGACCAAAAACCTAGTGAGCCTGTGGGCCAGCAACCTGTTGGAGAGGAGCCTGTGGGCCAGGAACAAAGCCAGCAGCCTGTTGGCGAGCCTTTTGGCCAAGAACCTAGTGAGCATGTTGGAGAGCTTGTGGGCCATGAACCTGGAGAGCAGCATGTGGGCCAAGAACCAAGCCAGCAGCCTGTGGGCCAGGAACCAAGCGAGCAGCCTGTGGCCCAAGAGCCTGTGGGCCATGAACCTGTAGAGCAGCCTGTGAGCCAGGAACCTGTTGGAGAGCAGCCTGTGGGTGAGCCTTTGGGCCAAGTGCCTAGTGAGCATGTTGGGGAGCCTGTGGGCCAGCATCCTGTTGGAGAGCAGCTTTTGGGCCAGGAACTTAGCCAGCAGTCTGTTGGTGAGCCTTTGGGCCAAGAACCTAGTGAGCATTTTGGAGAGCCTGTGGGCCAGCAACCTGTTGGGGAGCAGCCTGTATTCCAGGAACCTAGCGAGCAGCCTGTGGGCCAGGATCCTGTTGGATTGCCTTTGGGCCAGAAACCTATCCAGGATGAAGACCCTGAGAGCTCCCAGTCCAAGCAGGCGTCTGAGAACCCTTTGACTTGGAGCTATCCTGAAGTTGCAAAGCCTGAGCACAGGCCTACTGTGTCTGAGCGGCTGAAGCAGGTGGCGGCCAACAGTGTGTCGGCTCAGTGTGGGGAGAGTGTGGTCCGGGTGCAGGTGAACCAGGACCTGCTGGGGATTGGCCGGCTCATACAGCCAGAGCGTATCACTCTAGGAGGTTGTGCTGCCACTGAGGAGGACGCTGAAGCTCATGTGATCACCTTTGAATCAGAGCTGCATGGCTGTGGCAGTGAGCTGAAGGTATGTCACATTTGCTGTTTAACTTCCTGACTGTGAATCATTATCTTTGTGCTACATCACTTGTGATCCTGTTCCTAGATGACTGAGGATGTGCTGATCTACACCTTCACGCTGGTCTATGAGCCAAAACCTCTTGCTAACACTTCTATAGTGAAAACCAGTGCAGCTATGGTTGATATTGAGTGCCACTACTTGAGGTAACTATTGTTGCGTTCTTCACTTTGACAACCCATATCATTCTGAGGTTTGAGTAATGCCATAGTCCACGTTTGTTTCTAGGAATCACGATGTGAGCAGCAATGCCCTGAAGCCAACCTGGATCCCCAACATTTCCAACATGGTGAAAGAGGAACTCCTCTACTTCTCCCTGAGGTTAATGACTGGTAGGTAAACCTGACTGGAAGCCTCTTCCTTTGTGTAAACCCCACTGACATGCCACTCCTCTTTCCAGCTGACTGGCAGTTTGAGAGGCCCTCCAACCATTACTATCTTGGTGACATGATCAACATGGAAGCCTCGGTCATGCCGTACCACCACGTTCCCCTCCGTGTCTTTGTGGACCGCTGTGTCGCCACCTTGGCGCCTAATGTCCACACTGTCCCTAGATATTCTTTCATTGAGGACCATGGGTGAGTTTAGTTGTCAGTTTGACTCCTCTTATATTACCTTAAATGTAACCCCTGAAGCCTAACGTTGACCCTTCGTCTCCTCAGGTGTCTGGTTGATGCCAAGTTGACCGGCTCCAGCTCCCAGTTCCTGTCCAGATCCCAGGATGACAAGATCCAGTTTCAGCTGGAGTCCTTCAGGTTCCAACCACAGATTGATTCCCAACAGCTCTACATAACATGTCATCTGAAAGCATCTGCAGCCTCTTCCCCCATTGATGCTGAGAACAAGGCCTGCTCTTTCACAGATGGGTATGTATAAGCTGGGTTGTGGGTATAGTACCTTTGACATGCTGCTATATAAACTAACCTTCATATTTATCTGTAGCTGGAAGGCTGCTGGTGGGGATGACCTGGTTTGTGGCTGCTGTGACTCCAGCTGTGCTGTGAGCAAGGCTAGAGATCTGGACAGTGATTTAGGTAAGTGTCAATCAAAGCCAGAGCTTTATTACCAGTTTAAAATGTAATGTATTCCATCACTGTTCTCTACTCTCCTCAGATATGCAGAAGGAAGGTGAAGCTACCTTGGGCCCTATCATGGTCCATGAGTAATATTACAAGAATCTTTCCTATTTTTAACTTTTTGAGGAGAATAAATCTGTTACAATATTCACATCTGACTGGATTTATTTGGGATGTAAAATTCAGGAATTTTATGATATCAAATAGGAAAATGTGTGTAGCTGATCACTCTTTATTCACAGAACTTTGTCATGAGCTACATTTCTCAGGTTCGTAACGTTGCTACTGTACTGAACTGTTCCTCTAGGCCCTATCAATTTCCAGGAGTTATTTGTCAATTGACTAGATTTATTTTCAAAATAAACATTTTAAAGTGTTTGGATTCATGTGCGATCGACTTGGATAACATTTATGTGAGGGCAAGGCCAGTAAGTCATTTTAGGCAGGAGGCATTAATGTCTAAACTGACCTCTGAACCATTGCAGCTGCAACAGAAGATTATGGCGTGGACAAGAGGCATGATCTGTAGTGCTGAGAAACTGCCTGTGTTGAACTTTCTGAGCTAAGGTTGTTACTGGTAGGCAGCTAAAAAATGTGGCATACCTCTACGGACCTGAATTTTAAAGTGCAGTGAAGCTACTCAACGTTTACATGAATTTCTAGTCATTTAACAGACGCTCCCATCCAGAGCGACCCACAGGAGCAATCAAGATCAAGGGCACATCGACAGATTTCCTCTCCCAGCTGACTTGGGGAACCATGACATTTCGGCCAGGCCACCCCTAACCATCCACGACCCCATATTGTTAGTAGAAAACTTGTGCATTGGGGAAAATAAGCTAGTTAACGGAGTCTGTTATAAATGACCAAACAGCAACTTCATCTGAAGAAAAATGTGTAATTTACACACCTGATTTATAGGTGAATGACCGACATACTTGTTTGGTGTTGCTTTTCACTTTTCAATTTGAATTACCTTCTTCCTAGAATTCAGGAGGGTGACAACACCCCTCTTTGAATATTCAAAGCATTTCAAATAAGGTTGTATCCAAAAAGCGCAATAGGTGAAGCTTGACCGCTCCCAGTTCTGAATTTGTTAGCAAAGATCCCCATTTTTAGGGCAGAGATGAGACCATCTCATTACATATCTCTGGCAGTGGTGTGAAGTACTTAAGTAGTTTTTGGAGTAGCTGTACTTTGTTTTTACTATTATATTGTTGACTACTTTCACTTCACTACATTCCTAAAGAAAATGGATCTACCTTTTTACTCCATACATTTTCCCTGACACCCAGAAGTTCTAGTTAGAATTTGAATGGTTAGCAGTAATGGAAAAAGGTCCACTTCACACTTATCAGGAGAAGGTCCCTTATCTTCCCTACTACCTCTGATCTGGTGGACCCATTCAACAAATGCTTCCTTTAAATAAATTGTGTTGGAGTGGCTGTCTAAAGGAATATATTTTTATTTAACCAGGTAGGCTAGTTGAGAAAAAGTTCTCATTTGCAACTGCGACCTGGCCAAGATGAAGCATAGCAGTGTGAACAGACAACACAGTTACACATGGAGTAAACAATTAACAAGTCAATACAGTAGAAAAAAAGGGAGTCTATATACATTGTGTGCAAAAGGCATGAGGTAGGCGAATATTTACAATTTTGCAGATTAACACGAGTGATAAATGCTCAGATGGTCATGTACAGGTAAAGATATTGGTGTGCAGAAAAGTAAATAAATAAAAACAGTGTGGGGATGAGGTAGGTGAAAATGGGTGGGCTATTTACCAATAGACTATGTACAGCTGCAGCGATCAGTTAGCTGCTCAGATAGCTGATGTTTGAAGTTGGTGAGGGAGATAAAAGTCTCCAACTTCAGCGATTTTTGCAATTCGTTCCAGTCACAGGCAGCAGAGTACTGGAACGAAAGGCTGCCAAATGAGGTGTTGGCTTTAGGGATGATCAGTGAGATACACCTGCTGGAGCGCGTGCTACGGATGGGTGTTGCCATCGTGACCAGTGAACTGAGATAAGGCGGAGCTTTACCTAGCATGGACTTGTAGATGACCTGGAGCCAGTGGGTCTGGCGACGAATATGTAGCGAGGGCCAGCCGACTAGAGCATACAAGTCGCAGTGGTGGGTGGTATAAGGTGCTTTAGTGACAAAACTGATGGCACTGTGATAAACTGCATCCAGTTTGCTGAGTAGAGTGTTGGAAGCAATTTTGTAGATGACATCGCCGAAGTCGAGGATCGGTAGGATAGTCAGTTTTACTAGGGTAAGCTTGGCGGCGTGAGTGAAGGAGGCTTTGTTGCGGAATAGAAAGCCGACTCTTGATTTGATTTTCGATTGGAGATGTTTGATATGAGTCTGGTAGGAGAGTTTGCAGTCTAGCCAGACACCTAGGTACTTATAGATGTCCACATATTCAAGGTCGGAACCATCCAGGGTGGTGATGCTAGTCGGGCATGCGGGTACAGGCAGCGATCGGTTGAAAAGCATGCATTTGGTTTTACTAGCTTTTAAGAGCAGTTGGAGGCCACGGAAGGAGTGTTGTATGGCATTGAAGCTCGTTTGGAGGTTAGATAGCACAGTGTCCAATGACGGGCCGAAAGTATATAGAATGGTGTCGTCTGCGTAGAGGTGGATCAGGGAATCGCCCGCAGCAAGAGCAACATCATTGATATATACAGAGAAAAGAGTCGGCCCGAGAATTGAACCCTGTGGCACCCCCATAGAAACTGCCAGAGGACCGGACAGCATGCCCTCCGATTTGACACACTGAACTCTGTCTGCAAAGTAATTGGTGAACCAGGCAAGGCAGTCATCCGAAAAACCGAGGCTACTGAGTCTGCCGATAAGAATATGGTGATTGACAGAGTCAAGCCTTGGCAAGGTCGATGAAGACGGATGCACAGTACTGTCTTTTATCGATGGCGGTTATGATATCGTTTAGTAGAAATATGAAATTGTGCCATCTGTTTTTGCTGAAGATGAATAGGATGTGTAGCTTTTACTTTGTACTTTTACTCAAGTCTCACAATGTAGTACTTTTTCCACCACTGTACTTAAGTACATTTAAATCTGAATTTTACTCCAGTGTTTAACTAGGTAGGTTACTTTAACTTGAGTCATTTTATATGAAGATATCTTGACTTTTAATAAAGTATGACAATGTAGTACTTTTACACCTCTGATCTCCAATCAAAAGTTGCAAGCACAAAATGGCACTGGAACACTTTGCCACTAGCCAGTGACTTGATACGTTTATTAAGCTAATGTGGCCTGCCTGCTCTGGGACTGAACATCTCCCCTGCAACTGGATCCTGGACGTCTTGACAGGTTGTGAGAGTAGGCAACAACACATCCGGCACGCTGACCGTCAAAACACGGGGCGACCTCAAGGGTGCGTGCTTAGTCCCCTCCTGTACGACTCCAACACCATTAAGTTTGCCAACGTTGGTAGGTCTGATCACCAACGATGACACAGCCTAGCAGTGTGGTGCCAGGACAACCTCTCCCTCAACGTCAGTAAAACAATTGATCTGATTGTGGACTACAGGAAATGGAAGGCCGAGATACGCCCCCATTCATATTGACAGGGCTGTAGTGGAGGGGGTCCAAACACAACACTGTTGTGAAAAGCGCACGGCAATGCTTCTTACCCAAAGATTTGGCATAGGCCCTCAGATACTCAAGTTCTTCAGCAGCACCATCGAGAGCATCTGGACTGGCTGCATCACCGCTTGGTATGGCAACTGCTTGGCATCGGACCGCAAGGCGCTACGGAGGGTCATGCGTATGGCCTAGTACATCACTCCCTGCCATCCAGGACATCTATAGTAGGCAGTGTTCGGATGGGTTGTTAATTAAGGCCAAAAAACTGTCAGACTCCAGCCACCCAAGCCACAGACTGCGTTCTCTGTTTCCGCATGACAAGCGGTACCAGTGCACCAAGTCTGAACCAACAGGACCCCGAACAGCTTCTACCTCCAAGCCATAAGACTTCTTAACAAGACTGCTATATAGCTAATCAAATGGCTACACATACTGCTGTACCTGCATTGACCCTTTTTGTACGAACCCATTTGCACTGACTCCATGCCAGGGATCATCAACGAGATTCAGCTGAGGGCCAATTGTTTTGTTGAGTGCATGGTCGGGGGGCAGAACATAATTAACAAATCATTTGTAGACTGCAAATTGACCTCAAGAAGCCCAAAGAGATATGTTTGACTAAAACATAATAATTTCAAACCTTGCATTTCAAACCTTGCATTTCAAACCGGTCACGTGTCTATTATGTGTGGGAATACCTTGGAACAGAGTTCTTAAATTAAAATCACTTGGAGCTGATATCCTGGTGTTTTTAGTCTTTCATGTTTTGCTCAGAAAACTTGGGAGGGCAGATATGACCATCCGCGGGTCAAATTCTGCCCACGGGCCACCAGTAGGGGAACCCTGCTCTATGCGCACACACTCACACACACTTTCACTAACACCCCAACACACACACACACAAACACACACACATAACATGCACACACATGCATACTGACGCCACACACACACACACTGCTGCTACTGTCTATTATTTATACTGTTGCCTAGTTACTTTAGCTCTATGTACAGCACATAGCTACCTCAATTACCTTACATATACTCGGTACTGGTACTCCCTGTAGGTAGCCATGTTATTTTTATTTGTTTTTCACTGTGTATTTATTCCTTGTCACTATTTTTTAATTTTTTATGTTAACTTCAGCTCTGCAATTGCTGGAAATGGACCGGTAAGTAAGACATGTGACATACAATTCCATTTTATTTTTTAAATATTTTTTTACATTTGCTCAATGTGCCTGCTGATGTTAGCAAGCTTCATTGACAAACACAGGGATGGAACTTAGCTAGATAGTGATTTTGGGCAGTGGTAAACTGTGTGTAATTTGTTCTTTATTTCTGATAGTTTGACAGCTTGCTGATGAAGTTGGAGACATGTTCTCAGAAATCAGTCCTGCACTGCAGCAGCTGACTAGAATCTGTCTGTAGTGCACTACTGGTTTTCAGGCAACTTTTTGTTCTTGAGAAATACTGCACCAAACACCTTAGCTAGATGTAAAATTGTGTGACTAAGACTTCCTTGGCAAAACCATCCAAATGACAGATTTCTTGATTCATCAGATTAATTCAGACAATTGAATATTGGTCTACCAACCTTTCTTTGGAGAGCATATAAATGCCGGCCCTTGGCATCAGATTCCCATGCCACACATCTATCAAAATGTCTCTGATCTTACGTTGGCTTCATCTCACCCCGTGGAACATGAATTTAAATGTTATCTTGTTTTAAATATCTTCGAGCTAACTGGTCCACAATTTCATTCCCTTCCACAAGCGAATAGGCTGGGATCCAGTAGAACCTCACTACTTGCCCTTTATCTTTTATAAAGCCTGGAATAAAAGAAAAAGACTACCTGCAATTAAAGTGTAAAAAATATTTAGCTTCTGAGCGGTAAATGGCATGTTTCTTATTTTCTCCTATATTTATTTATCTATATATGTAATGTATGTATGCGTATATATACAGTGTGTATGTATGTATTTTATTTTACTGCTCTAGCAATGTAATTATTGTTTGGATAACCTGACTTTTTTTTCAATCTTTTTGTGATGCACAATGCAAAGAACACCGGAAGAAGAATGATAATTGAATTACCATAGTGAATTATTGTAACGTTTGTGTCAATATATCCCATAAGCGATGGGGTTGCCAATTGGCGGTTTGACATGAATTACAATTTAATTCATTCATCACTCCCTGTCTCTCAATTCTCCATAAAAACATGAATAGCTCCAATAGTAGGTCACTCCTATTAGATTAGCCATATCTGAGTGTACTATAATTCTGACAGGTTCTATGTCCTCCACCCACTGGAGGGAAACTACTATCGCCAACAGTTCAAATGATTATACTGACAGTTCATCTGTTAGTCTTCTACATATATGCACATCAAGTTCAGGAACGTAAACACCTGCTAGCTGTGCACCCACTTTTGGGTCCTTGGATTCATCTGTGAAAAGCGGTAAAAATGCATAAAAACTTCCACCATAGTAATTGTGTATCAGTTTCCCAATATCACTGATGTCTGACCAATCCTTAATTTTCTCTACCAAGGTTAGCTCAACAGGATCTGGGAGTAACATCCACTATAGAAAAGTATGTCTGTCCTACATATTACATTTCTATGAACACTCTCTAAAGTTAAGCCCTCCTCAGGTGTATGTGATTTTGTGTGCACAAAGGCAACCAATGACAATCAACTTCACATTCTTCAGCACCTGTTTAAATAATCAGGTCTGGACAATAATCAAGCTGATTTCTGAATGGGGTGGGGCCTTTGTCAGACATCGTGGCTATAAAATGGTTTGACAGACTCTGTGGAAGAATTGACAAGAATAACTTATGTCTATTTGGGGTGATGGGGTTCAGTCAAGTGGCTGCAGTGCTGCTGTTGGTCGTGGTGTTTGGCTGTGTTAGTGATGCTTGGATGTCCAGATGGTTTTATCCAAGATCGGGGTTTCTGCATGACGATGAAGTTTCAGCACAGTTTGACACTCAGAAGCGAGTGCAAGAAGACCCTGTGGGAGAGGACCCTGTGGGACAAGAACCTAGCGAGCCCGTTGTCGTTCCTGTGGGGCAGGAACCCGGCATCGAAACTAGCCAGGCTGAAGACCCTGAGAGCTTCCAGTCCAAGCAGACATTTGAGAACCCTCTGACTTGGCTCTATCCTACGATTGAGAAGCATGTGCGCAATTCTACAGCGTTTCAGCGGCTAAAGCAGGTGGCAGCCTACGGTGTGGTGGCCTGGTGTGGGAAAAGTCTGGTCCGTGTGGAGGTGAAACAGGAACTTCTGGGGATTGGCCGGCTCGTCCAGCCAGAGCGTATCACTCTAGGAGGCTGTGCTGCCATTGAGGAGGATGCTGAAGCTCTTGTGCTCACATTTGAATCAGAGCTGCATGGCTGTGGCAGTGAGCTGACGGTATGTCACATTTGTTGTTTAACTTCCTGAAGATGTCATCATTATTTGATGCATGATTTGTGATCTGTTCCTAGATGACTGAGGATGTGCTGATCTACACCTTCAGTCTTGTCTATGAGCCAAAACCTCTTGCTAACATTTCTATATTGAACACCAGTAAAGCTATGGTTGATATTGAGTGCCACTACTTGAGGTAACTATTGTTGCATTCTTCACTTTGACAACATCTATAATTCTGAAGTTTAAGTAATGGTATTTTCCGTGTTTCTAGGAATCATGAAGTAAGCAGCAATTCCCTGAAGTATGCTGTAGAACCTAGCAATCCTGCGGGCCGAGAACCTAGCCAGGTTGTTATAAAGCCTGTGGTAGAGCCTGTGGGCCGGGAACCTAGCATAGAGCCTGTGGGCCAGGAACCTAGTGAGCAGCCTGTGGGCCATGATCCGGTTGGAAAGCCTGGACAGGAACATAGCAAGCTTTTGGGTCTAGAAACTAGCAAGCCTGTGGGCCAGGCAGCTGGAGGGCAGCCTGTGGGCCAGGCAGCTGGAGGGCAGCCTGTGGGCCAGGCAGCTGGAGGGCAGCCTGTGGGCCAGGCAGCTGGAGGGCAGCCTGTGGGCCAGGCAGCTGGAGGGCAGCCTGTGGGCCAGGCAGCTGGAGGGCAGCCTGTGGGCCAGGCAGCTGGAGGGCAGCCTGTGGGCCAGGCAGCTGGAGGGCAGCCTGCTGGCGAGCCATTGGGTAAGGAACCAAGTGAGATTTTGGGTAATGAACCGAGTGAGCAACCTGTGGGCCAGGAACCTAGTGAGCAGCCTGTGGGTCAGGAACCTAGCCAGCCTGTGGCCCAAGAGCCTGTGAGCCAGGAACCTGTTGGAGAGCATCCTGTTGGCGAGCTTGTGGGCCAAGAACCAAGCCAGCAGCCTGTGGGCCAGGAAACAAGCGAGCCTGTGGGCCAGGAACCTGGAGAGCAGCCTGTGGGCCAGGAACCTGTTGGCGAGCATCCTGTTGGCCAGCCTTTGGGCAAGGAACCTAGCGATCCTTTAGGCCAAGAGTCTAGTGAGCATGTTGGAGAGCCTGTTGGCCAAGATTCTAGCGAGCCTGTGGGCCAGGGACCTAGTGAGCCTGTGGGCCAGGGGCCTAGTGCGCAGCCTGTTGGCGAGCCATTGGGTAAGGTACCTAGCGAGCAGCCTGTGGGCCAGGAACCTAGCGAGCAGCCTGTGGGTCAGGAACCTAGCCACCCTGTAGGTCAGGAACCTAGCCACCCTGTAGGTCAGGAACCTAGCCACCCTGTGGCCCAAGAGCCTGTGGACCATGAACCTGGAGAGCAGCCTGTGAGCCAGGAACCTGTTGGAGAGCATCCTGTTGGCGAGCCTTTGGGCCAAGAACCTATTGAGCCTGTGGGCCAGTCACCTGTTGGAGAGGAGCCTGTGGGCCATGAGCCTGTGGGCCAAGAACGTAGTGAGCCTGTGGGCCATGAACCTAGCGAGCCTGTGGGCTATGAACTTGGAGAGAAACCTGTGGACCAAGAACCTAGTGAGCCTGTGGGCCAGCAACCTGTTGGAGAGGAGCCTGTGGGCCATGAGCCTGTGGGCCAAGAACGTAGTGAGCCTGTGGGCCATGAACCTAGTGAGCCTGTGGGAGAGCAGCCTGTGGGCCAGGAACCAAGTGAGATTTTAGGTAATGAACCTAGCGAGCAGCCTGTGGACCAGGAACCTAGCCAGCCTGTGGCCCAAGAGCCTGTGGGCCATGAACCTGGAGAGAAGCCTGTGAGCCAGGAACTTGTTGGAGAGCATCATGTTGGCCAGCCTTTGGGCCAGGAAGCTAGCGATCCTTTAGGCCAAGAGTCTAGTGACCATGTTGGAGAGCCTGTTGGCCAAGTTTCTAGTGAGCCTTTGGACCAAGAACCTAGTGAGCATGTAGGAGAGCCTGTGGGCCAGTCACCTGGTGAGCAGCCTGTTGGCTATGAACCTGGAGAGCAACCTGTGGGCCAGGAACAAAGCCAGCAGCCTGTTGGCGAGCCTTTTGGCCAAGAACCTAGTGAGCATGTTGGAGAGCTTGTGGGCCATGAACCTGGAGAGCAGCATGTGGGCCAGGAACCAAGCGAGCAGCCTGTGGCCCAAGAGCCTGTGGGCCATGAACCTGTAGAGCAGCCTGTGAGCCAGCAGCCTGTTGGTGAGCCTTTGGGCCAAGAACCTAGTGAGCATTTTGGAGAGCCTGTGGGCCAGCAACCTGTTGGGGAGCAGCCTGTGGGCCAGGAACCTAGCGAGCAGCCTGTGGGCCAGGAACCTAGCCACCCTGTGGCCCAAGAGCTTGTGGACCATGAACCTGGAGAGCAGCCTGTGAGCCAGGAACCTGTTGGAGAGCATCCTGTTGGCGAGCCTTTGGGCCAAGAACTTAGTGAGCATGTGAGCCTGTGGGCCAGTCACCTGTTGGAGCAGGAGCCTATGAACCTGGATGAGCCTGTGGGCCATGAACCTAGTGAGCCTGTGGGGCAACCTGTTGAACTTGGAGAGCAACCTGTGGACCAAGAACCTAGTGAGCCTGTGGGCCAGCAACCTGTTGGAGAGGAGCCTGTGAGCCATGAGCCTGTGGGCCAAGAACCGTTGGAGAGCAGTGAGCCTGTGGGCCATGAACCTAGTGAGCCTGTGGGAGAGCAGCCTGTGGGCCAGGAACCAAGTGAGATTTTAGGTAATGAACCTAGCGAGCAGCCTGTGGACCAGGAACCTAGCCAGCCTGTGGCCCAAGAGCCTGTGGGCCATGAACCTGGAGAGAAGCCTGTGAGCCAGGAACTTGTTGGAGAGCATCCTGTTGGCCAGCCTTTGGGCCAGGAAGCTAGCGATCCTTTAGGCCAAGAGTCTAGTGACCATGTTGGAGAGCCTGTTGGCCAAGTTTCTAGTGAGCCTGTGGGCCAGGAACAAAGCCAGCAGCCTGTTGGCGAGCCTTTGGACCAAGAACCTAGTGAGCATGTAGGAGAGCCTGTGGGCCAGTCACCTGGTGAGCAGCCTGTTGGCTATGAACCTGGAGAGCAACCTGTGGGCCAGGAACAAAGCCAGCAGCCTGTTGGCGAGCCTTTTGGCCAAGAACCTAGTGAGCATGTTGGAGAGCTTGTGGGCCATGAACCTGGAGAGCAGCATGTGGGCCAGGAACCAAGCGAGCAGCCTGTGGCCCAAGAGCCTGTGGGCCATGAACCTGTAGAGCAGCCTGTGAGCCAGCAGCCTGTTGGTGAGCCTTTGGGCCAAGAACCTAGTGAGCATTTTGGAGAGCCTGTGGGCCAGCAACCTGTTGGGGAGCAGCCTGTGGGCCAGGAACCTAGCGAGCAGCCTGTGGGCCAGGAACCTAGCCACCCTGTGGCCCAAGAGCCTGTGGACCATGAACCTGGAGAGCAGCCTGTGAGCCAGGAACCTGTTGGAGAGCAGCCTGTTGGCGAGCTTTTGGGCTATGAACCTAGTGAGCATGTAGGAGAGCCTGTGGGCCAGTCACCTGGTGAGCAGCCTGTTGGCTATGAACCTGGAGAGCAACCTGTGGACCAAAAACCTAGTGAGCCTGTGGGCCAGCAACCTGTTGGAGAGGAGCCTGTGGGCCAGGAACAAAGCCAGCAGCCTGTTGGCGAGCCTTTTGGCCAAGAACCTAGTGAGGATGTTGGAGAGCTTGTGGGCCATGAACCTGGAGAGCAGCATGTGGGCCAAGAACCAAGCCAGCAGCCTGTGGGCCAGGAACCAAGCGAGCAGCCTGTGGCCCAAGAGCCTGTGGGCCATGAACCTGTAGAGCAGCCTGTGAGCCAGGAACCTGTTGGAGAGCAGCCTGTGGGTGAGCCTTTGGGCCAAGTGCCTAGTGAGCATGTTGGGGAGCCTGTGGGCCAGCATCCTGTTGGAGAGCAGCTTTTGGGCCAGGAACTTAGCCAGCAGTCTGTTGGTGAGCCTTTGGGCCAAGAACCTAGTGAGCATTTTGGAGAGCCTGTGGGCCAGCAACCTGTTGGGGAGCAGCCTGTATTCCAGGAACCTAGCGAGCAGCCTGTGGGCCAGGATCCTGTTGGATTGCCTTTGGGCCAGAAACCTATCCAGGATGAAGACCCTGAGAGCTCCCAGTCCAAGCAGGCGTCTGAGAACCCTTTGACTTGGAGCTATCCTGAAGTTGCAAAGCCTGAGCACAGGCCTACTGTGTCTGAGCGGCTGAAGCAGGTGGCGGCCAACAGTGTGTCGGCTCAGTGTGGGGAGAGTGTGGTCCGGGTGCAGGTGAACCAGGACCTGCTGGGGATTGGCCGGCTCATACAGCCAGAGCGTATCACTCTAGGAGGTTGTGCTGCCACTGAGGAGGACGCTGAAGCTCATGTGATCACCTTTGAATCAGAGCTGCATGGCTGTGGCAGTGAGCTGAAGGTATGTCACATTTGCTGGTTAACTTCCTGACTGTGAATCATTATCTTTGTGCTACATCTCTTGTGATCCTGTTCCTAGATGACTGAGGATGTGCTGATCTACACCTTCACGCTGGTCTATGAGCCAAAACCTCTTGCTAACACTTCTATAGTGAAAACCAGTGCAGCTATGGTTGATATTGAGTGCCACTACTTGAGGTAACTATTGTTGCGTTCTTCACTTTGACAACCCATATCATTCTGAGGTTTGAGTAATGCCATAGTCCACGTTTGTTTCTAGGAATCACGATGTGAGCAGCAATGCCCTGAAGCCAACCTGGATCCCCAACATTTCCAACATGGTGAAAGAGGAACTCCTCTACTTCTCCCTGAGGTTAATGACTGGTAGGTAAACCTGACTGGAAGCCTCTTCCTTTGTGTAAACCCCCACTGACATGCCACTCCTCTTTCCAGCTGACTGGCAGTTTGAGAGGCCCTCCAACCATTACTATCTTGGTGACATGATCAACATGGAAGCCTCGGTCATGCCGTACCACCACGTTCCCCTCCGTGTCTTTGTGGACCGCTGTGTCGCCACCTTGGCGCCTAATGTCCACACTGTCCCTAGATATTCTTTCATTGAGGACCATGGGTGAGTTTAGTTGTCAGTTTGACTCCTCTTATATTACCTTAAATGTAACCCCTGAAGCCTAACGTTGACCCTTCGTCTCCTCAGGTGTCTGGTTGATGCCAAGTTGACCGGCTCCAGCTCCCAGTTCCTGTCCAGATCCCAGGATGACAAGATCCAGTTTCAGCTGGAGTCCTTCAGGTTCCAACCACAGATTGATTCCCAACAGCTCTACATAACATGTCATCTGAAAGCATCTGCAGCCTCTTCCCCCATTGATGCTGAGAACAAGGCCTGCTCTTTCACAGATGGGTATGTATAAGCTGGGTTGTGGGTATAGTACCTTTGACATGCTGCTATATAAACTAACCTTCATATTTATCTGTAGCTGGAAGGCTGCTGGTGGGGATGACCTGGTTTGTGGCTGCTGTGACTCCAGCTGTGCTGTGAGCAAAGCTAGAGATCTGGACAGTGATTTAGGTAAGTGTCAATCAAAGCCAGAGCTTTATTACCAGTTTAAAATGTAATGTATTCCATCACTGTTCTCTACTCTCCTCAGATATGCAGAAGGAAGGTGAAGCTACCTTGGGCCCTATCATGGTCCATGAGTAATATTACAAGAATCTTTCCTATTTTTAACTTTTTGAGGAGAATAAATCTGTTACAATATTCACATCTGACTGGATTTATTTGGGATGTAAAATTCAGGAATTTTATGATATCAAATAGGAAAATGTGTGTAGCTGATCACTCTTTATTCACAGAACTTTGTCATGAGCTACATTTCTCAGGTTCGTAACGTTGCTACTGTACTGAACTGTTCCTCTAGGCCCTATCAATTTCCAGGAGTTATTTGTCAATTGACTAGATTTATTTTCAAAATAAACATTTTAAAGTGTTTGGATTCATGTGCGATCGACTTGGATAACATTTATGTGAGGGCAAGGCCAGTAAGTCATTTTAGGCAGGAGGCATTAATGTCTAAACTGACCTCTGAACCATTGCAGCTGCAACAGAAGATTATGGCGTGGACAAGAGGCATGATCTGTAGTGCTGAGAAACTGCCTGTGTTGAACTTTCTGAGCTAAGGTTGTTACTGGTAGGCAGCTAAAAAATGTGGCATACCTCTACGGACCTGAATTTTAAAGTGCAGTGAAGCTACTCAACGTTTACATGAATTTCTAGTCATTTAACAGACGCTCCCATCCAGAGCGACCCACAGGAGCAATCAAGATCAAGGGCACATCGACAGATTTCCTCTCCCAGCTGACTTGGGGAACCATGACATTTCGGCCAGGCCACCCCTAACCATCCACGACCCCATATTGTTAGTAAACTTGTGCATTGGGGAAAATAAGCTAGTTAACGGAGTCAGTTATAAATGACCAAACAGCAACTTCATCTGAAGAAAAATGTGTAATTTACACACCTGACTTATAGGTGAATGACCGACATACTTGTAAGAAGTTGGTGTTGCTTTTCACTTTTCAATTTGAATTACCTTCTTCCTAGAATTCAGGAGGGTGACAACACCCCTCTTTGAATATTCAAAGCATTTTCAAATAAGGTTGTATCCAAAAAGCGCAATAGGTGAAGCTTGACCGCTCCCAGTTCTGAATTTGTTAGCAAAGATCCCCATTTTTAGGGCAGAGATGAGACCATCTCATTACATATCTCTGGCAGTGGTGTGAAGTACTTAAGTAGTTTTGGAGTAGCTGTACTTTGTTTTTACTATTATATTGTTGACTACTTTCACTTCACTACATTCCTAAAGAAAATGGATCTACCTTTTTACTCCATACATTTTCCCTGACACCCAGAAGTTCTAGTTAGAATTTGAATGGTTAGCAGTAATGGAAAAAGGTCCACTTCACACTTATCAGGAGAAGGTCCCTTATCTTCCCTACTACCTCTGATCTGGTGGACCCATTCAACAAATGCTTCCTTTAAATAAATTGTGTTGGAGTGGCTGTCTAAAGGAATATATTTTTATTTAACCAGGTAGGCTAGTTGAGAAAAAGTTCTCATTTGCAACTGCGACCTGGCCAAGATGAAGCATAGCAGTGTGAACAGACAACACAGTTACACATGGAGTAAACAATTAACAAGTCAATACAGTAGAAAAAAAGGGAGTCTATATACATTGTGTGCAAAAGGCATGAGGTAGGCGAATATTTACAATTTTGCAGATTAACACGAGTGATAAATGCTCAGATGGTCATGTACAGGTAAAGATATTGGTGTGCAGAAAAGTAAATAAATAAAAACAGTGTGGGGATGAGGTAGGTGAAAATGGGTGGGCTATTTACCAATAGACTATGTACAGCTGCAGCGATCAGTTAGCTGCTCAGATAGCTGATGTTTGAAGTTGGTGAGGGAGATAAGTCTCCAACTTCAGCGATTTTTGCAATTCGTTCCAGTCACAGGCAGCAGAGTACTGGAACGAAAGGCTGCCAAATGAGGTGTTGGCTTTAGGGATGATCAGTGAGATACACCTGCTGGAGCGCGTGCTACGGATGGGTGTTGCCATCGTGACCAGTGAACTGAGATAAGGCGGAGCTTTACCTAGCATGGACTTGTAGATGACCTGGAGCCAGTGGGTCTGGCGACGAATATGTAGCGAGGGCCAGCCGACTAGAGCATACAAGTCGCAGTGGTGGGTGGTATAAGGTGCTTTAGTGACAAAACTGATGGCACTGTGATAAACTGCATCCAGTTTGCTGAGTAGAGTGTTGGAAGCAATTTTGTAGATGACATCGCCGAAGTCGAGGATCGGTAGGATAGTCAGTTTTACTAGGGTAAGCTTGGCGGCGTGAGTGAAGGAGGCTTTGTTGCGGAATAGAAAGCCGACTCTTGATTTGATTTTCGATTGGAGATGTTTGATATGAGTCTGGTAGGAGAGTTTGCAGTCTAGCCAGACACCTAGGTACTTATAGATGTCCACATATTCAAGGTCGGAACCATCCAGGGTGGTGATGCTAGTCGGGCATGCGGGTACAGGCAGCGATCGGTTGAAAAGCATGCATTTGGTTTTACTAGCTTTTAAGAGCAGTTGGAGGCCACGGAAGGAGTGTTGTATGGCATTGAAGCTCGTTTGGAGGTTAGATAGCACAGTGTCCAATGACGGGCCGAAAGTATATAGAATGGTGTCGTCTGCGTAGAGGTGGATCAGGGAATCGCCCGCAGCAAGAGCAACATCATTGATATATACAGAGAAAAGAGTCGGCCCGAGAATTGAACCCTGTGGCACCCCCATAGAAACTGCCAGAGGACCGGACAGCATGCCCTCCGATTTGACACACTGAACTCTGTCTGCAAAGTAATTGGTGAACCAGGCAAGGCAGTCATCCGAAAAACCGAGGCTACTGAGTCTGCCGATAAGAATATGGTGATTGACAGAGTCAAGCCTTGGCAAGGTCGATGAAGACGGATGCACAGTACTGTCTTTTATCGATGGCGGTTATGATATCGTTTAGTAGAAATATGAAATTGTGCCATCTGTTTTTGCTGAAGATGAATAGGATGTGTAGCTTTTACTTTGTACTTTTACTCAAGTCTCACAATGTAGTACTTTTTCCACCACTGTACTTAAGTACATTTAAATCTGAATTTTACTCCAGTGTTTAACTAGGTAGGTTACTTTAACTTGAGTCATTTTATATGAAGATATCTTGACTTTTAATAAAGTATGACAATGTAGTACTTTTACACCTCTGATCTCCAATCAAAAGTTGCAAGCACAAAATGGCACTGGAACACTTTGCCACTAGCCAGTGACTTGATACGTTTATTAAGCTAATGTGGCCTGCCTGCTCTGGGACTGAACATCTCCCCCTGCAACTGGATCCTGGACGTCTTGACAGGTTGTGAGAGTAGGCAACAACACATCCGGCACGCTGACCGTCAAAACACGGGGCGACCTCAAGGGTGCGTGCTTAGTCCCCTCCTGTACGACTCCAACACCATTAAGTTTGCCAACGTTGGTAGGTCTGATCACCAACGATGACACAGCCTAGCAGTGTGGTGCCAGGACAACCTCTCCCTCAACGTCAGTAAAACAATTGATCTGATTGTGGACTACAGGAAATGGAAGGCCGAGATACGCCCCCATTCATATTGACAGGGCTGTAGTGGAGGGGTCCAAACACAACACTGTTGTGAAAAGCGCACGGCAATGCTTCTTACCCAAAGATTTGGCATAGGCCCTCAGATACTCAAGTTCTTCAGCAGCACCATCGAGAGCATCTGGACTGGCTGCATCACCGCTTGGTATGGCAACTGCTTGGCATCGGACCGCAAGGCGCTACGGAGGGTCATGCGTATGGCCTAGTACATCACTCCCTGCCATCCAGGACCTCTATAGTAGGCAGTGTTCGGATGGGTTGTTAATTAAGGCCAAAAAACTGTCAGACTCCAGCCACCCAAGCCACAGACTGCGTTCTCTGTTTCCGCATGACAAGCGGTACCAGTGCACCAAGTCTGAACCAACAGGACCCCGAACAGCTTCTACCTCCAAGCCATAAGACTTCTTAACAAGACTGCTATATAGCTAATCAAATGGCTACACATACTGCTGTACCTGCATTGACCCTTTTTTGTACGAACCCATTTGCACTGACTCCATGCCAGGGATCATCAACGAGATTCAGCTGAGGGCCAATTGTTTTGTTGAGTGCATGGTCGGGGGGGGGCAGAACATAATTAACAAATCATTTGTAGACTGCAAATTGACCTCAAGAAGCCCAAAGAGATATGTTTGACTAAAACATAATAATTTCAAACCTTGCATTTCAAACCTTGCATTTCAAACCGGTCACGTGTCTATTATGTGTGGGAATACCTTGGAACAGAGTTCTTAAATTAAAATCACTTGGAGCTGATATCCTGGTGTTTTTAGTCTTTCATGTTTTGCTCAGAAAACTTGGGAGGGCAGATATGACCATCCGCGGGTCAAATTCTGCCCACGGGCCACCAGTAGGGGAACCCTGCTCTATGCGCACACACTCACACACACTTTCACTAACACCCCAACACACACACACACACACAAACACACACACATAACATGCACACACATGCATACTGACGCCACACACACACACACTGCTGCTACTGTCTATTATTTATACTGTTGCCTAGTTACTTTAGCTCTATGTACAGCACATAGCTACCTCAATTACCTTACATATACTCGGTACTGGTACTCCCTGTAGGTAGCCATGTTATTTTTATTTGTTTTTCACTGTGTATTTATTCCTTGTCACTATTTTTAAATTTTTTATGTTAACTTCAGCTCTGCATTGCTGGAAATGGACCGGTAAGTAAGACATGTGACATACAATTCCATTTTATTTTTTAAATATTTTTTTACATTTGCTCAATGTGCCTGCTGATGTTAGCAAGCTTCATTGACAAACACAGGGATGGAACTTAGCTAGATAGTGATTTTGGGCAGTGGTAAACTGTGTGTAATTTGTTCTTTATTTCTGATAGTTTGACAGCTTGCTGATGAAGTTGGAGACATGTTCTCAGAAATCAGTCCTGCACTGCAGCAGCTGACTAGAATCTGTCTGTAGTGCACTACTGGTTTTCAGGCAACTTTTTGTTCTTGAGAAATACTGCACCAAACACCTTAGCTAGATGTAAAATTGTGTGACTAAGACTTCCTTGGCAAAACCATCCAAATGACAGATTTCTTGATTCATCAGATTAATTCAGACAATTGAATATTGGTCTACCAACCTTTCTTTGGAGAGCATATAAATGCCGGCCCTTGGCATCAGATTCCCATGCCACACATCTATCAAAATGTCTCTGATCTTACGTTGGCTTCATCTCACCCCGTGGAACATGAATTTAAATGTTATCTTGTTTTAAATATCTTCGAGCTAACTGGTCCACAATTTCATTCCCTTCCACAAGCGAATAGGCTGGGATCCAGTAGAACCTCACTACTTGCCCTTTATCTTTTATAAAGCCTGGAATAAAAGAAAAAGACTACCTGCAATTAAAGTGTAAAAAATATTTAGCTTCTGAGCGGTAAATGGCATGTTTCTTATTTTCTCCTATATTTATTTATCTATATATGTAATGTATGTATGCGTATATATACAGTGTGTATGTATGTATTTTATTTTACTGCTCTAGCAATGTAATTATTGTTTGGATAACCTGACTTTTTTTCAATCTTTTTGTGATGCACAATGCAAAGAACACCGGAAGAAGAATGATAATTGAATTACCATAGTGAATTATTGTAACGTTTGTGTCAATATATCCCATAAGCGATGGGGTTGCCAATTGGCGGTTTGACATGAATTACAATTTAATTCATTCATCACTCCCTGTCTCTCAATTCTCCATAAAAACATGAATAGCTCCAATAGTAGGTCACTCCTATTAGATTAGCCATATCTGAGTGTACTATAATTCTGACAGGTTCTATGTCCTCCACCCACTGGAGGGAAACTACTATCGCCAACAGTTCAAATGATTATACTGACAGTTCATCTGTTAGTCTTCTACATATATGCACATCAAGTTCAGGAACGTAAACACCTGCTAGCTGTGCACCCACTTTTTGGGTCCTTGGATTCATCTGTGAAAAGCGGTAAAAATGCATAAAAACTTCCACCATAGTAATTGTGTATCAGTTTCCCAATATCACTGATGTCTGACCAATCCTTAATTTTCTCTACCAAGGTTAGCTCAACAGGATCTGGGAGTAACATCCACTATAGAAAAGTATGTCTGTCCTACATATTACATTTCTATGAACACTCTCTAAAGTTAAGCCCTCCTCAGGTGTATGTGATTTTGTGTGCACAAAGGCAACCAATGACAATCAACTTCACATTCTTCAGCACCTGTTTAAATAATCAGGTCTGGACAATAATCAAGCTGATTTCTGAATGGGGTGGGGCCTTTGTCAGACATCGTGGCTATAAAATGGTTTGACAGACTCTGTGGAAGAATTGACAAGAATAACTTATGTCTATTTGGGGTGATGGGGTTCAGTCAAGTGGCTGCAGTGCTGCTGTTGGTCGTGGTGTTTGGCTGTGTTAGTGATGCTTGGATGTCCAGATGGTTTTATCCAAGATCGGGGTTTCTGCATGACGATGAAGTTTCAGCACAGTTTGACACTCAGAAGCGAGTGCAAGAAGACCCTGTGGGAGAGGACCCTGTGGGACAAGAACCTAGCGAGCCCGTTGTCGTTCCTGTGGGGCAGGAACCCGGCATCGAAACTAGCCAGGCTGAAGACCCTGAGAGCTTCCAGTCCAAGCAGACATTTGAGAACCCTCTGACTTGGCTCTATCCTACGATTGAGAAGCATGTGCGCAATTCTACAGCGTTTCAGCGGCTAAAGCAGGTGGCAGCCTACGGTGTGGTGGCCTGGTGTGGGAAAAGTCTGGTCCGTGTGGAGGTGAAACAGGAACTTCTGGGGATTGGCCGGCTCGTCCAGCCAGAGCGTATCACTCTAGGAGGCTGTGCTGCCATTGAGGAGGATGCTGAAGCTCTTGTGCTCACATTTGAATCAGAGCTGCATGGCTGTGGCAGTGAGCTGACGGTATGTCACATTTGTTGTTTAACTTCCTGAAGATGTCATCATTATTTGATGCATGATTTGTGATCTGTTCCTAGATGACTGAGGATGTGCTGATCTACACCTTCAGTCTTGTCTATGAGCCAAAACCTCTTGCTAACATTTCTATATTGAACACCAGTAAAGCTATGGTTGATATTGAGTGCCACTACTTGAGGTAACTATTGTTGCATTCTTCACTTTGACAACATCTATAATTCTGAAGTTTAAGTAATGGTATTTTCCGTGTTTCTAGGAATCATGAAGTAAGCAGCAATTCCCTGAAGTATGCTGTAGAACCTAGCAATCCTGCGGGCCGAGAACCTAGCCAGGTTGTTATAAAGCCTGTGGTAGAGCCTGTGGGCCGGGAACCTAGCATAGAGCCTGTGGGCCAGGAACCTAGTGAGCAGCCTGTGGGCCATGATCCGGTTGGAAAGCCTGGACAGGAACATAGCAAGCTTTTGGGTCTAGAAACTAGCAAGCCTGTGGGCCAGGCAGCTGGAGGGCAGCCTGTGGGCCAGGCAGCTGGAGGGCAGCCTGTGGGCCAGGCAGCTGGAGGGCAGCCTGTGGGCCAGGCAGCTGGAGGGCAGCCTGTGGGCCAGGCAGCTGGAGGGCAGCCTGTGGGCCAGGCAGCTGGAGGGCAGCCTGTGGGCCAGGCAGCTGGAGGGCAGCCTGTGGGCCAGGCAGCTGGAGGGCAGCCTGTGGGCCAGGCAGCTGGAGGGCAGCCTGTGGGCCAGGCAGCTGGAGGGCAGCCTGCTGGCGAGCCATTGGGTAAGGAACCAAGTGAGATTTTGGGTAATGAACCGAGTGAGCAACCTGTGGGCCAGGAACCTAGTGAGCAGCCTGTGGGTCAGGAACCTAGCCAGCCTGTGGCCCAAGAGCCTGTGAGCCAGGAACCTGTTGGAGAGCATCCTGTTGGCGAGCTTGTGGGCCAAGAACCAAGCCAGCAGCCTGTGGGCCAGGAAACAAGCGAGCCTGTGGGCCAGGAACCTGGAGAGCAGCCTGTGGGCCAGGAACCTGTTGGCGAGCATCCTGTTGGCCAGCCTTTGGGCAAGGAACCTAGCGATCCTTTAGGCCAAGAGTCTAGTGAGCATGTTGGAGAGCCTGTTGGCCAAGATTCTAGCGAGCCTGTGGGCCAGGGACCTAGTGAGCCTGTGGGCCAGGGGCCTAGTGCGCAGCCTGTTGGCGAGCCATTGGGTAAGGTACCTAGCGAGCAGCCTGTGGGCCAGGAACCTAGCGAGCAGCCTGTGGGTCAGGAACCTAGCCACCCTGTAGGTCAGGAACCTAGCCACCCTGTAGGTCAGGAACCTAGCCACCCTGTGGCCCAAGAGCCTGTGGACCATGAACCTGGAGAGCAGCCTGTGAGCCAGGAACCTGTTGGAGAGCATCCTGTTGGCGAGCCTTTGGGCCAAGAACCTATTGAGCCTGTGGGCCAGTCACCTGTTGGAGAGGAGCCTGTGGGCCATGAGCCTGTGGGCCAAGAACGTAGTGAGCCTGTGGGCCAAGAACGTAGTGAGCCTGTGGGCCAAGAACGTAGTGAGCCTGTGGGCCAAGAACGTAGTGAGCCTGTGGGCCAAGAACGTAGTGAGCCTGTGGGCCATGAACCTAGCGAGCCTGTGGGCTATGAACTTGGAGAGAAACCTGTGGACCAAGAACCTAGTGAGCCTGTGGGCCAGCAACCTGTTGGAGAGGAGCCTGTGGGCCATGAGCCTGTGGGCCAAGAACGTAGTGAGCCTGTGGGCCATGAACCTAGTGAGCCTGTGGGAGAGCAGCCTGTGGGCCAGGAACCAAGTGAGATTTTAGGTAATGAACCTAGCGAGCAGCCTGTGGACCAGGAACCTAGCCAGCCTGTGGCCCAAGAGCCTGTGGGCCATGAACCTGGAGAGAAGCCTGTGAGCCAGGAACTTGTTGGAGAGCATCATGTTGGCCAGCCTTTGGGCCAGGAAGCTAGCGATCCTTTAGGCCAAGAGTCTAGTGACCATGTTGGAGAGCCTGTTGGCCAAGTTTCTAGTGAGCCTTTGGACCAAGAACCTAGTGAGCATGTAGGAGAGCCTGTGGGCCAGTCACCTGGTGAGCAGCCTGTTGGCTATGAACCTGGAGAGCAACCTGTGGGCCAGGAACAAAGCCAGCAGCCTGTTGGCGAGCCTTTTGGCCAAGAACCTAGTGAGCATGTTGGAGAGCTTGTGGGCCATGAACCTGGAGAGCAGCATGTGGGCCAGGAACCAAGCGAGCAGCCTGTGGCCCAAGAGCCTGTGGGCCATGAACCTGTAGAGCAGCCTGTGAGCCAGCAGCCTGTTGGTGAGCCTTTGGGCCAAGAACCTAGTGAGCATTTTGGAGAGCCTGTGGGCCAGCAACCTGTTGGGGAGCAGCCTGTGGGCCAGGAACCTAGCGAGCAGCCTGTGGGCCAGGAACCTAGCCACCCTGTGGCCCAAGAGCTTGTGGACCATGAACCTGGAGAGCAGCCTGTGAGCCAGGAACCTGTTGGAGAGCAGCCTGTTGGCGAGCTTTTGGGCTATGAACCTAGTGAGCATGTAGGAGAGCCTGTGGGCCAGTCACCTGGTGAGCAGCCTGTTGGCTATGAACCTGGAGAGCAACCTGTGGACCAAAAACCTAGTGAGCCTGTGGGCCAGCAACCTGTTGGAGAGGAGCCTGTGGGCCAGGAACAAAGCCAGCAGCCTGTTGGCGAGCCTTTGGCCAAGAACCTAGTGAGCATGTTGGAGAGCTTGTGGGCCAGGGACCTAGTGAGCCTGTGGGCCAGGGGCCTAGTGCGCAGCCTGTTGGCGAGCCATTGGGTAAGGTACCTAGCGAGCAGCCTGTGGGCCAGGAAACTAGCGAGCAGCCTGTGGGTCAGGAACCTAGCCACCCTGTAGGTCAGGAACCTAGCCACCCTGTGGCCCAAGAGCCTGTGGACCATGAACCTGGAGAGCAGCCTGTGAGCCAGGAACCTGTTGGAGAGCATCCTGTTGGCGAGCCTTTGGGCCAAGAACCTATTGAGCCTGTGGGCCAGTCACCTGTTGGAGAGGAGCCTGTGGGCCATGAGCCTGTGGGCCATGAACCTAGCGAGCCTGTGGGCTATGAACTTGGAGAGAAACCTGTGGACCAAGAACCTAGTGAGCCTGTGGGCCAGCAACCTGTTGGAGAGGAGCCTGTGGGCCATGAGCCTGTGGGCCAAGAACGTAGTGAGCCTGTGGGCCATGAACCTAGTGAGCCTGTGGGAGAGCAGCCTGTGGGCCAGGAACCAAGTGAGATTTTAGGTAATGAACCTAGCGAGCAGCCTGTGGACCAGGAACCTAGCCAGCCTGTGGCCCAAGAGCCTGTGGGCCATGAACCTGGAGAGAAGCCTGTGAGCCAGGAACTTGTTGGAGAGCATCCTGTTGGCCAGCCTTTGGGCCAGGAAGCTAGCGATCCTTTAGGCCAAGAGTCTAGTGACCATGTTGGAGAGCCTGTTGGCCAAGTTTCTAGTGAGCCTGTGGGCCAGGAACAAAGCCAGCAGTGAGCCTTTGGACCAAGAACCTAGTGAGCATGTAGGAGAGCCTGTGGGCCAGTCACCTGGTGAGCAGCCTGTTGGCTATGAACCTGGAGAGCAACCTGTGGGCCAGGAACAAAGCCAGCAGCCTGTTGGCGAGCCTTTTGGCCAAGAACCTAGTGAGCATGTTGGAGAGCTTGTGGGCCATGAACCTGGAGAGCAGCATGTGGGCCAGGAACCAAGCGAGCAGCCTGTGGCCCAAGAGCCTGTGGGCCATGAACCTGTAGAGCAGCCTGTGAGCCAGCAGCCTGTTGGTGAGCCTTTGGGCCAAGAACCTAGTGAGCATTTTGGAGAGCCTGTGGGCCAGCAACCTGTTGGGGAGCAGCCTGTGGGCCAGGAACCTAGCGAGCAGCCTGTGGGCCAGGAACCTAGCCACCCTGTGGCCCAAGAGCCTGTGGACCATGAACCTGGAGAGCAGCCTGTGAGCCAGGAACCTGTTGGAGAGCAGCCTGTTGGCGAGCTTTTGGGCTATGAACCTAGTGAGCATGTAGGAGAGCCTGTGGGCCAGTCACCTGGTGAGCAGCCTGTTGGCTATGAACCTGGAGAGCAACCTGTGGACCAAAAACCTAGTGAGCCTGTGGGCCAGCAACCTGTTGGAGAGGAGCCTGTGGGCCAGGAACAAAGCCAGCAGCCTGTTGGCGAGCCTTTTGGCCAAGAACCTAGTGAGCATGTTGGAGAGCTTGTGGGCCATGAACCTGGAGAGCAGCATGTGGGCCAAGAACCAAGCCAGCAGCCTGTGGGCCAGGAACCAAGCGAGCAGCCTGTGGCCCAAGAGCCTGTGGGCCATGAACCTGTAGAGCAGCCTGTGAGCCAGGAACCTGTTGGAGAGCAGCCTGTGGGTGAGCCTTTGGGCCAAGTGCCTAGTGAGCATGTTGGGGAGCCTGTGGGCCAGCATCCTGTTGGAGAGCAGCTTTTGGGCCAGGAACTTAGCCAGCAGTCTGTTGGTGAGCCTTTGGGCCAAGAACCTAGTGAGCATTTTGGAGAGCCTGTGGGCCAGCAACCTGTTGGAGAGCAGCCTGTATTCCAGGAACCTAGCGAGCAGCCTGTGGGCCAGGATCCTGTTGGATTGCCTTTGGGCCAGAAACCTATCCAGGATATGAAGACCCTGAGAGCTCCCAGTCCAAGCAGGCGTCTGAGAACCCTTTGACTTGGAGCTATCCTGAAGTTGCAAAGCCTGAGCACAGGCCTACTGTGTCTGAGCGGCTGAAGCAGGTGGCGGCCAACAGTGTGTCGGCTCAGTGTGGGGAGAGTGTGGTCCGGGTGCAGGTGAACCAGGACCTGCTGGGGATTGGCCGGCTCATACAGCCAGAGCGTATCACTCTAGGAGGTTGTGCTGCCACTGAGGAGGACGCTGAAGCTCATGTGATCACCTTTGAATCAGAGCTGCATGGCTGTGGCAGTGAGCTGAAGGTATGTCACATTTGCTGTTTAACTTCCTGACTGTGAATCATTATCTTTGTGCTACATCACTTGTGATCCTGTTCCTAGATGACTGAGGATGTGCTGATCTACACCTTCACGCTGGTCTATGAGCCAAAACCTCTTGCTAACACTTCTATAGTGAAAACCAGTGCAGCTATGGTTGATATTGAGTGCCACTACTTGAGGTAACTATTGTTGCGTTCTTCACTTTGACAACCCATATCATTCTGAGGTTTGAGTAATGCCATAGTCCACGTTTGTTTCTAGGAATCACGATGTGAGCAGCAATGCCCTGAAGCCAACCTGGATCCCCAACATTTCCAACATGGTGAAAGAGGAACTCCTCTACTTCTCCCTGAGGTTAATGACTGGTAGGTAAACCTGACTGGAAGCCTCTTCCTTTGTGTAAACCCCCACTGACATGCCACTCCTCTTTCCAGCTGACTGGCAGTTTGAGAGGCCCTCCAACCATTACTATCTTGGTGACATGATCAACATGGAAGCCTCGGTCATGCCGTACCACCACGTTCCCCTCCGTGTCTTTGTGGACCGCTGTGTCGCCACCTTGGCGCCTAATGTCCACACTGTCCCTAGATATTCTTTCATTGAGGACCATGGGTGAGTTTAGTTGTCAGTTTGACTCCTCTTATATTACCTTAAATGTAACCCCTGAAGCCTAACGTTGACCCTTCGTCTCCTCAGGTGTCTGGTTGATGCCAAGTTGACCGGCTCCAGCTCCCAGTTCCTGTCCAGATCCCAGGATGACAAGATCCAGTTTCAGCTGGAGTCCTTCAGGTTCCAACCACAGATTGATTCCCAACAGCTCTACATAACATGTCATCTGAAAGCATCTGCAGCCTCTTCCCCCATTGATGCTGAGAACAAGGCCTGCTCTTTCACAGATGGGTATGTATAAGCTGGGTTGTGGGTATAGTACCTTTGACATGCTGCTATATAAACTAACCTTCATATTTATCTGTAGCTGGAAGGCTGCTGGTGGGGATGACCTGGTTTGTGGCTGCTGTGACTCCAGCTGTGCTGTGAGCAAGGCTAGAGATCTGGACAGTGATTTAGGTAAGTGTCAATCAAAGCCAGAGCTTTATTACCAGTTTAAAATGTAATGTATTCCATCACTGTTCTCTACTCTCCTCAGATATGCAGAAGGAAGGTGAAGCTACCTTGGGCCCTATCATGGTCCATGAGTAATATTACAAGAATCTTTCCTATTTTTAACTTTTTGAGGAGAATAAATCTGTTACAATATTCACATCTGACTGGATTTATTTGGGATGTAAAATTCAGGAATTTTATGATATCAAATAGGAAAATGTGTGTAGCTGATCACTCTTTATTCACAGAACTTTGTCATGAGCTACATTTCTCAGGTTCGTAACGTTGCTACTGTACTGAACTGTTCCTCTAGGCCCTATCAATTTCCAGGAGTTATTTGTCAATTGACTAGATTTATTTTCAAAATAAACATTTTAAAGTGTTTGGATTCATGTGCGATCGACTTGGATAACATTTATGTGAGGGCAAGGCCAGTAAGTCATTTTAGGCAGGAGGCATTAATGTCTAAACTGACCTCTGAACCATTGCAGCTGCAACAGAAGATTATGGCGTGGACAAGAGGCATGATCTGTAGTGCTGAGAAACTGCCTGTGTTGAACTTTCTGAGCTAAGGTTGTTACTGGTAGGCAGCTAAAAAATGTGGCATACCTCTACGGACCTGAATTTTAAAGTGCAGTGAAGCTACTCAACGTTTACATGAATTTCTAGTCATTTAACAGACGCTCCCATCCAGAGCGACCCACAGGAGCAATCAAGATCAAGGGCACATCGACAGATTTCCTCTCCCAGCTGACTTGGGGAACCATGACATTTCGGCCAGGCCACCCCTAACCATCCACGACCCCATATTGTTAGTAAACTTGTGCATTGGGGAAAATAAGCTAGTTAACGGAGTCAGTTATAAATGACCAAACAGCAACTTCATCTGAAGAAAAATGTGTAATTTACACACCTGACTTATAGGTGAATGACCGACATACTTGTAAGAAGTTGGTGTTGCTTTTCACTTTTCAATTTGAATTACCTTCTTCCTAGAATTCAGGAGGGTGACAACACCCCTCTTTGAATATTCAAAGCATTTTCAAATAAGGTTGTATCCAAAAAGCGCAATAGGTGAAGCTTGACCGCTCCCAGTTCTGAATTTGTTAGCAAAGATCCCCATTTTTAGGGCAGAGATGAGACCATCTCATTACATATCTCTGGCAGTGGTGTGAAGTACTTAAGTAGTTTTTGGAGTAGCTGTACTTTGTTTTTACTATTATATTGTTGACTACTTTCACTTCACTACATTCCTAAAGAAAATGGATCTACCTTTTTACTCCATACATTTTCCCTGACACCCAGAAGTTCTAGTTAGAATTTGAATGGTTAGCAGTAATGGAAAAAGGTCCACTTCACACTTATCAGGAGAAGGTCCCTTATCTTCCCTACTACCTCTGATCTGGTGGACCCATTCAACAAATGCTTCCTTTAAATAAATTGTGTTGGAGTGGCTGTCTAAAGGAATATATTTTTATTTAACCAGGTAGGCTAGTTGAGAAAAAGTTCTCATTTGCAACTGCGACCTGGCCAAGATGAAGCATAGCAGTGTGAACAGACAACACAGTTACACATGGAGTAAACAATTAACAAGTCAATACAGTAGAAAAAAAGGGGAGTCTATATACATTGTGTGCAAAAGGCATGAGGTAGGCGAATATTTACAATTTTGCAGATTAACACGAGTGATAAATGCTCAGATGGTCATGTACAGGTAAAGATATTGGTGTGCAGAAAAGTAAATAAATAAAAACAGTGTGGGGATGAGGTAGGTGAAAATGGGTGGGCTATTTACCAATAGACTATGTACAGCTGCAGCGATCAGTTAGCTGCTCAGATAGCTGATGTTTGAAGTTGGTGAGGGAGATAAGTCTCCAACTTCAGCGATTTTTGCAATTCGTTCCAGTCACAGGCAGCAGAGTACTGGAACGAAAGGCTGCCAAATGAGGTGTTGGCTTTAGGGATGATCAGTGAGATACACCTGCTGGAGCGCGTGCTACGGATGGGTGTTGCCATCGTGACCAGTGAACTGAGATAAGGCGGAGCTTTACCTAGCATGGACTTGTAGATGACCTGGAGCCAGTGGGTCTGGCGACGAATATGTAGCGAGGGCCAGCCGACTAGAGCATACAAGTCGCAGTGGTGGGTGGTATAAGGTGCTTTAGTGACAAAACTGATGGCACTGTGATAAACTGCATCCAGTTTGCTGAGTAGAGTGTTGGAAGCAATTTTGTAGATGACATCGCCGAAGTCGAGGATCGGTAGGATAGTCAGTTTTACTAGGGTAAGCTTGGCGGCGTGAGTGAAGGAGGCTTTGTTGCGGAATAGAAAGCCGACTCTTGATTTGATTTTCGATTGGAGATGTTTGATATGAGTCTGGTAGGAGAGTTTGCAGTCTAGCCAGACACCTAGGTACTTATAGATGTCCACATATTCAAGGTCGGAACCATCCAGGGTGGTGATGCTAGTCGGGCATGCGGGTACAGGCAGCGATCGGTTGAAAAGCATGCATTTGGTTTTACTAGCTTTTAAGAGCAGTTGGAGGCCACGGAAGGAGTGTTGTATGGCATTGAAGCTCGTTTGGAGGTTAGATAGCACAGTGTCCAATGACGGGCCGAAAGTATATAGAATGGTGTCGTCTGCGTAGAGGTGGATCAGGGAATCGCCCGCAGCAAGAGCAACATCATTGATATATACAGAGAAAAGAGTCGGCCCGAGAATTGAACCCTGTGGCACCCCCATAGAAACTGCCAGAGGACCGGACAGCATGCCCTCCGATTTGACACACTGAACTCTGTCTGCAAAGTAATTGGTGAACCAGGCAAGGCAGTCATCCGAAAAACCGAGGCTACTGAGTCTGCCGATAAGAATATGGTGATTGACAGAGTCAAGCCTTGGCAAGGTCGATGAAGACGGATGCACAGTACTGTCTTTTATCGATGGCGGTTATGATATCGTTTAGTAGAAATATGAAATTGTGCCATCTGTTTTTGCTGAAGATGAATAGGATGTGTAGCTTTTACTTTGTACTTTTACTCAAGTCTCACAATGTAGTACTTTTTCCACCACTGTACTTAAGTACATTTTAAATCTGAATTTTACTCCAGGGTTTAACTAGGTAGGTTACTTTAACTTGAGTCATTTTATATGAAGATATCTTGACTTTTAATAAAGTATGACAATGTAGTACTTTTACACCTCTGATCTCCAATCAAAAGTTGCAAGCACAAAATGGCACTGGAACACTTTGCCACTAGCCAGTGACTTGATACGTTTATTAAGCTAATGTGGCCTGCCTGCTCTGGGACTGAACATCTCCCCCTGCAACTGGATCCTGGACGTCTTGACAGGTTGTGAGAGTAGGCAACAACACATCCGGCACGCTGACCGTCAAAACACGGGGCGACCTCAAGGGTGCGTGCTTAGTCCCCTCCTGTACGACTCCAACACCATTAAGTTTGCCAACGTTGGTAGGTCTGATCACCAACGATGACACAGCCTAGCAGTGTGGTGCCAGGACAACCTCTCCCTCAACGTCAGTAAAACAATTGATCTGATTGTGGACTACAGGAAATGGAAGGCCGAGATACGCCCCCATTCATATTGACAGGGCTGTAGTGGAGGGGGTCCAAACACAACACTGTTGTGAAAAGCGCACGGCAATGCTTCTTACCCAAAGATTTGGCATAGGCCCTCAGATACTCAAGTTCTTCAGCAGCACCATCGAGAGCATCTGGACTGGCTGCATCACCGCTTGGTATGGCAACTGCTTGGCATCGGACCGCAAGGCGCTACGGAGGGTCATGCGTATGGCCTAGTACATCACTCCCTGCCATCCAGGACATCTATAGTAGGCAGTGTTCGGATGGGTTGTTAATTAAGGCCAAAAAACTGTCAGACTCCAGCCACCCAAGCCACAGACTGCGTTCTCTGTTTCCGCATGACAAGCGGTACCAGTGCACCAAGTCTGAACCAACAGGACCCCGAACAGCTTCTACCTCCAAGCCATAAGACTTCTTAACAAGACTGCTATATAGCTAATCAAATGGCTACACATACTGCTGTACCTGCATTGACCCTTTTTGTACGAACCCATTTGCACTGACTCCATGCCAGGGATCATCAACGAGATTCAGCTGAGGGCCAATTGTTTTGTTGAGTGCATGGTCGGGGGGGGGGGGGGGGGGGCAGAACATAATTAACAAATCATTTGTAGACTGCAAATTGACCTCAAGAAGCCCAAAGAGATATGTTTGACTAAAACATAATAATTTCAAACCTTGCATTTCAAACCTTGCATTTCAAACCGGTCACGTGTCTATTATGTGTGGGAATACCTTGGAACAGAGTTCTTAAATTAAAATCACTTGGAGCTGATATCCTGGTGTTTTTAGTCTTTCATGTTTTGCTCAGAAAACTTGGGAGGGCAGATATGACCATCCGCGGGTCAAATTCTGCCCACGGGCCACCAGTAGGGGAACCCTGCTCTATGCGCACACACTCACACACACTTTCACTAACACCCCACACACACACACACACAAACACACACACATAACATGCACACACATGCATACTGACGCCACACACACACACACTGCTGCTACTGTCTATTATTTATACTGTTGCCTAGTTACTTTAGCTCTATGTACAGCACATAGCTACCTCAATTACCTTACATATACTCGGTACTGGTACTCCCTGTAGGTAGCCATGTTATTTTTATTTGTTTTTCACTGTGTATTTATTCCTTGTCACTATTTTTAATTTTTTATGTTAACTTCAGCTCTGCAATTGCTGGAAATGGACCGGTAAGTAAGACATGTGACATACAATTCCATTTTATTTTTTAAATATTTTTTTACATTTGCTCAATGTGCCTGCTGATGTTAGCAAGCTTCATTGACAAACACAGGGATGGAACTTAGCTAGATAGTGATTTTGGGCAGTGGTAAACTGTGTGTAATTTGTTCTTTATTTCTGATAGTTTGACAGCTTGCTGATGAAGTTGGAGACATGTTCTCAGAAATCAGTCCTGCACTGCAGCAGCTGACTAGAATCTGTCTGTAGTGCACTACTGGTTTTCAGGCAACTTTTTGTTCTTGAGAAATACTGCACCAAACACCTTAGCTAGATGTAAAATTGTGTGACTAAGACTTCCTTGGCAAAACCATCCAAATGACAGATTTCTTGATTCATCAGATTAATTCAGACAATTGAATATTGGTCTACCAACCTTTCTTTGGAGAGCATATAAATGCCGGCCCTTGGCATCAGATTCCCATGCCACACATCTATCAAAATGTCTCTGATCTTACGTTGGCTTCATCTCACCCCGTGGAACATGAATTTAAATGTTATCTTGTTTTAAATATCTTCGAGCTAACTGGTCCACAATTTCATTCCCTTCCACAAGCGAATAGGCTGGGATCCAGTAGAACCTCACTACTTGCCCTTTATCTTTTATAAAGCCTGGAATAAAAGAAAAAGACTACCTGCAATTAAAGTGTAAAAAATATTTAGCTTCTGAGCGGTAAATGGCATGTTTCTTATTTTCTCCTATATTTATTTATCTATATATGTAATGTATGTATGCGTATATATACAGTGTGTATGTATGTATTTTATTTTACTGCTCTAGCAATGTAATTATTGTTTGGATAACCTGACTTTTTTCAATCTTTTTGTGATGCACAATGCAAAGAACACCGGAAGAAGAATGATAATTGAATTACCATAGTGAATTATTGTAACGTTTGTGTCAATATATCCCATAAGCGATGGGGTTGCCAATTGGCGGTTTGACATGAATTACAATTTAATTCATTCATCACTCCCTGTCTCTCAATTCTCCATAAAAACATGAATAGCTCCAATAGTAGGTCACTCCTATTAGATTAGCCATATCTGAGTGTACTATAATTCTGACAGGTTCTATGTCCTCCACCCACTGGAGGGAAACTACTATCGCCAACAGTTCAAATGATTATACTGACAGTTCATCTGTTAGTCTTCTACATATATGCACATCAAGTTCAGGAACGTAAACACCTGCTAGCTGTGCACCCACTTTTGGGTCCTTGGATTCATCTGTGAAAAGCGGTAAAAATGCATAAAAACTTCCACCATAGTAATTGTGTATCAGTTTCCCAATATCACTGATGTCTGACCAATCCTTAATTTTCTCTACCAAGGTTAGCTCAACAGGATCTGGGAGTAACATCCACTATAGAAAAGTATGTCTGTCCTACATATTACATTTCTATGAACACTCTCTAAAGTTAAGCCCTCCTCAGGTGTATGTGATTTTGTGTGCACAAAGGCAACCAATGACAATCAACTTCACATTCTTCAGCACCTGTTTAAATAATCAGGTCTGGACAATAATCAAGCTGATTTCTGAATGGGGTGGGGCCTTTGTCAGACATCGTGGCTATAAAATGGTTTGACAGACTCTGTGGAAGAATTGACAAGAATAACTTATGTCTATTTGGGGTGATGGGGTTCAGTCAAGTGGCTGCAGTGCTGCTGTTGGTCGTGGTGTTTGGCTGTGTTAGTGATGCTTGGATGTCCAGATGGTTTTATCCAAGATCGGGGTTTCTGCATGATGATGAAGTTTCAGCACAGTTTGACACTCAGAAGCGAGTGCAAGAAGACCCTGTGGGAGAGGACCCTGTGGGACAAGAACCTAGCGAGCCCGTTGTCGTTCCTGTGGGCCAGGAACCTAGTGAGCAGCCTGTGGGCCATGATCCGGTTGGGAAGCCTGAACAGGAACATAGCAAGCTTTTTGGTGGGCTTTTGGGTCTAGAAACTAGCAAGCCTGTGGGCCAGGCAGCTGGAGGGCAGCCTGTGGGCCAGGAAACAAGCGAGCCTGTGAGCCAGGAACCTCTTGGCGAGCATCCTGTTGGCCAGCCTTTGGGCAAGGAAGTCTGGATCCTTTAGGCCAAGAGTCTAGTGAGCATGTTGGAAGCCTGTTGGGAGTGAGCCTGTGGGCCAGCAACCTGTTGGAGAGCAGCCTGTGGGCCAGGAACAAAGCCAGCCTTTGGGCCAAGAACCTAGTCATGGCTGTGGCCAGTAGCATGTAGGAGAGCCTGTGGGCCAGGAACCTGTTGGAGAGCAGCCTGTGGGCCAGCCATTGGGCCAAGAACCAAGTGAGCATGTTGGGAGCCTGTGGGCCAGGGATGTCATCATTATTTGGGCCAGGGATTTAGCGAGCCTGTGGGCCAGGGACCTGAGGAGCCTGTGGGCCAGGGACCTAGCGAGCCTTGGGCCAGGGACCTTGTCGAGCCGGTGGGCCAGGGGCCTAGTCTGCAGCCTGTTGGCGAGCCATTGGGAAAGGAACCAGTGAAAGTCTGTGGGTCAGGAACCTAGCCACCCTGTAGGTCAGGAACTTAGCAACCCTGTGGCCCAAGAGCCTGTGGACCATGAACCTGGAGAGCGGCCTGTGGACCAAGAACCAGTGAGCCTGTGGGCCAGAAACCTGTTGGAGAGGAGCCTGTGGGCCAAGAACGTAGTGAGCCTGTGGGCCAAGAACCTAGTGAGCCTGTGGGAGAGCAGCCTGTGGGCCAGGAACCAAGTGAGATTTTAGGTAATGAACCTAGCGAGCAGCCTGTGGACCAGGAACCTAGTGAGCAGCCTGTGGGTCAGGAACCGGTTGGAAAGCCTGTGGCAGGAAGATGGGCCATGAACCTGGAGAGCAGCCTAGAGCCAGGAACCTGTTGGGCCAGAGCATCCTGTTGGCCAGCCTTGGGCCAGGAAGCTAGTGATCCTTAGGCCAAGAGTCTAGTGACCATGGAGAGCCTGGAGTTTCTAGTGAGCCTGTGGGCCAGGAACAAAGCCAGCAGCCTGTTGGCAAGCCTTTGGGCCAAGAACCTAGTGAGCATGTAGGAGAGCCTGTGGGCCAGTCACCTGGTGAGCAGCCTGTTGGCTATGAACCTGGAGAGCAACCTGTGGACCAAAAACCTAGTGAGCCTGTGGGCCAGCAACCTGTTGGAGAGGAGCCTGTGGGCCATGAGCCTGTGGGCCAAGAACATAGTGAGCCTGTGGGCCAAGAACATAGTGAGCCTGTGGGCCAAGAACATAGTGAGCCTGTGGGCCAAGAACCTAATGCGCCTGTGGGAGAGCAGCCTTTGGGCCAAGAACCTAGTGAGCATGTTGGAGAGCTTGTGGACCATGAACCTGGAGAGCAGCATGTGGGCCAAGAACCAAGTGAGATTTTGGGTAATGAATTCAGCGAGCCTGTGGGCCAGGATCCTAGCGAGCAGCCTGTGGCCCAAGAGCCTGTGGGCCAGGAACCAAGTGACATTTTGGGTAATGAACCTAGCGAGCAGCCTGTGGGCCATGAACCTGGAGAGCAGCCTGTGAGCCAGGAACCTGTTGGAGAGCATCCTGTTGACCAGCCTTTGGGCAAGGAACCTAGCGATCCTTTAGGCCAAGAGTCTAGTGAGCATATTGGAGAGCAACCTGTTGAAGAGCTGCCTGTGGGCCAGGAACAAAGCCAGCAGCCTGTTGGCGAGCCTTTGGGCCAAGAACCTAGTGAGCATGTTGGAGAGCTTGTGGGCCATGAACCTGGAGAGCAGCATGTGGGCCAAGAACCAAGCCAGCAGCCTGTGGGCCAGGAACCGAGCGAGCCTGTGGGCCAGGAACCAAGTGAGATTTTGGGTAATGAACTCAGCGAGCCTGTGGGCCAGGATCCTAGCGAGCAGCCTGTGGCCCAAGAGCCTGTGGGACATGAACCTGTAGAGCAGCCTGTGCGCCAGGAACCTGTTGGAGAGCAGCCTGTGGGCGAGCCTTTGGGCCAAGAGCCTAGTGAGCATGTTGGGGAGCCTGTGGGCCAGCATCCTGTTGGAGAGCAGCTTGTGGGCCAGGAACTTAGCCAGCAGCCTGTTGGTGAGCCTTTGGGCCAAGAACCTAGTGAGCATGTTGGAGAGCCTGTGGGCCAGCAACCTGTTGGGGAGCAGCCTGTGGGCCAGGAACCTAGCGAGCAGCCTGTGGGCCAGGATCCTGTTGGATTGCCTTTGGGCCAGAAACCTATCCAGGATGAAGACCCTGAGAGCTCCCAGTCCAAGCAGGCGTCTGAGAACCCTTTGACTTGGAGCTATCCTGAAGTTGCAAAGCCTGAGCACAGGCCTACTGTGTCTGAGCGGCTGAAGCAGGTGGCGGCCAACAGTGTGTCGGCTCAGTGTGGGGAGAGTGTGGTCCGGGTGCAGGTGAACCAGGACCTGCTGGGGATTGGCCGGCTCATACAGCCAGAGCGTATCACTCTAGGAGGTTGTGCTGCCACTGAGGAGGACGCTGAAGCTCATGTGATCACCTTTGAATCAGAGCTGCATGGCTGTGGCAGTGAGCTGAAGGTATGTCACATTTGCTGGTTAACTTCCTGACTGTGAATCATTATCTTTGTGCTACATCTCTTGTGATCCTGTTCCTAGATGACTGAGGATGTGCTGATCTACACCTTCACGCTTGTCTATGAGCCAAAACCTCTTGCTAACACTTCTATAGTGAAAACCAGTGCAGCTATGGTTGATATTGAGTGCCACTACTTGAGGTAACTATTGTTGCGTTCTTCACTTTGACAACCCATATCATTCTGAGGTTTGAGTAATGCCATAGTCCATGTTTGTTTCTAGGAATCACGATGTGAGCAGCAATGCCCTGAAGCCAAACTGGATCCCCAACATTTCCAACATGGTGAAAGAGGAACTCCTCTACTTCTCCCTGAGGTTAATGACTGGTAGGTAAACCTGACTGGAAGCCTCTTCCTTTGTGTAAACCCCCACTGACATGCCACTCCTCTTTCCAGCTGACTGGCAGTTTGAGAGGCCCTCCAAACATTACTATCTTGGTGACATGATCAACATGGAAGCCTCGGTCATGCCGTACCACCACGTTCCCCTCCGTGTCTTTGTGGACCGCTGTGTCGCCACCTTGGCGCCTAATGTCCACACTGTCCCTAGATATTCTTTCATTGAGGACCATGGGTGAGTTTAGTTGTCAGTTTGACTCTTATATTACCTTAAATGTAACCCCTGAAGCCTAACGTTGACCCTTGGTCTCCTCAGGTGTCTGGTTGATGCCAAGTTGACCGGCTCCAGCTCCCAGTTCCTGTCCAAATCCCAGGATGACAAGATCCAGTTTCAGCTGGAGTCCTTCCGGTTCCAACCACAGATTGATTCCCAGCAGCTCTACATAACATGTCATCTGAAAGCATCTGCAGCCTCTTCCCCCATTGATGCTGAGAACAAGGCCTGCTCTTTCACAGATGGGTATGTATAAGCTGGGTTGTGGGTATAGTACCTTTGACATGCTGCTATATAAACTAACCTTCATATTTATCTGTAGCTGGAAGGCTGCTGGTGGGGATGACCTGGTTTGTGGCTGCTGTGACTCCAGCTGTGCTGTGAGCAAAGCTAGAGATCTGGACAGTGATTTAGGTAAGTGTCAATCAAAGCCAGAGCTTTATTACCAGTTTAAAATGTAATGTATTCCATCACTGTTCTCTACTCTCCTCAGATATGCAGAAGGAAGGTGAAGCTACCTTGGGCCCTATCATGGTCCATGAGTAATATTACAAGAATCTTTCCTATTTAACTCTTTGAGGAGAATAAATCTGTTACAATGTTCACATCTGACTGGATTTATTTGGAATGTAAAATTCAGGAATTTTATGATATCAAATAGGAAAATGTGTGTAGCTGATCACTCTTTATTCACAGAGCTTTGTCATGAGCTACATTTCTCAGGTTCGTAACGTTGCTACTGTACTGAACTGTTCCTCTAGGCCCTATCAATTTCCAGGAGTTATTTGTCAATTTACTACTTGATTTTTGAAAATAAACATTTTTAGTGTTTGGATTCATGTGCGATCAAGGGCAAGTCCAAAATGTCATTTTAGGCAGGAGGCATTAATGTCTATATTGTCCTCGCAGCTATAACCGATGTTTGGCGTAAACAAGAGACATGATGGCTGGATGAGGGCAGCTGAGTGTCGAACCCTCATGTCTCCTATCACCAGCACTGACCGTAGGAACCCTAACTGCCTGAGGACATACTTTTCTGAAACTTGTCTGACTTTCTGTATTCATAAGATGGTTGACTCAACAGAGGTGTTCTGTTATTGCTTTAATTTAAATTGTCAGAAGTTAAATTGACACGTGTACAAGGAACCTTAAGTATCGCAGCAAACGTCAGTCGCACTGTTAGTGACCGAGCAACGCCTTACACACCTGGGGTTAATAATATAGCAGAATATTCTTAAATGGGAGGGACTTGTCTTAATTTGTCCAAGAAACACTAGTTGCAGAACGTTTGGCAACTGTTTACACTCACCCTCACCTCAATTGTCGCAGCAAGGCATTATCCTGAAAGTTAAGTTGTCTTGGATCTGAAGACATGCCCAGGGGGGGACCTGATCCTAGCTCTTCACTAGGAAGCAAACGGTGTGGGACTTACCTGAATTTGTCAATAGAAAACATTTTTTAATTTCAACACCCCAGGGCTTGAGTTCAGTACAACATGTACTGTAACATTCAATTAGTGTTCTGAACAACTAAACTGGGAGAGGTTGCAGAACACTGCACTGCACTTTCAAGTCACCTGTCTGTTCCATTTTTAGAAGTGTCCTGCAGTAATAACCGTCACGCAACGTAGCAAATGTTTAATTGAACTGAACGCACCCCAGCACTCTACAGGCGTTGAGGTATAGGATTGGAGTATTTTGTTAAATGGATGTTAGAAGTATAATTAAAGGAAAAGAGGCAAATTGCTGACTTCAGAATTTGTATTTCCTAGGAAAGTCTGCAGAACAGAATCAATTATTGCTTCAAACTTAAACAGTCTACATGGGTCAAATCAGAACATTATCAATTTTATATTTTACCTGCTTAATGCATCAGAACATACTGTATACAAAGATCACTTCACTCTTGAGCGACTGAAACCTTGCAATAAAGCTGTCCGAACAAATGTGCAGAAACTTATCTATTTGACAACCTCAATGCTACATAGTTCTGACAATGTGAACGACAGCAACTGAAGATGTGTCAGATGAGTTTAATGGTAGGTACAGTGACTGGTAGACCCTCAAACAGTAAGTCTGGTTCCATCAGACTCTGGCAAGAGACTGACAGTAAAGTGTCATATGATCCGCAGAAAGCTCAGTCAAGGGAGTAAACTATTTACATACAATATACTACGTAAGTTCTGTTTGAATGTCCAGTTTCAAGAAGGGACAGTTGTCTTTATGAAGAGTCCTTGTGCAGTGTGATAGAGTCCCAAAATGGGCAGTTTCTCCTACTCAGCCATTCAAAGGACAGCCAATGACATAGGTCCAAACTTGTTTTAATCTCATGCTCTATGCCATCAAAAGGTCGGAAGGTATCTCCGGTTTCCATTGCAACTCCAGGTCGTCCAGGGAAGAGCTCTCGCTGCTGGTCAGGCTGCCGTTGCTATGGCGGCTGGCTTTGTCTCGTCCGGGCGACCAGGGTTGACGGTGAGGAGGGTAGGGGTGTGAGGTGCGTGTGTCCCTGCGAGCCCGCCTGCGCAGGCGTCTCTGGTGCATCAACATCTGAAGGCGCTCCAGTTTACAACGCAACGACTGGTTCTCTTCCTCAGATTGACTGGAATACAGGCCTGCTGAGAGAGGAAGAGGAGGGAGGGAGGATGAGAGGGAATAGAGAAAACAGGAGGTTGGTGGAAGAAGAGTCATGAGCAGTGGAGGAAAAAGTACACAAATGTCATACTGTAGTAAAAGAGATACCTTAATAGAAAATGACTCAAGTAAAATTTAAAGTCACCCAGTAAAATGCTACTTGGGTAAATGTATTTGATTTAAAATATACTTAAGTATCAAAAACAAATGTAATTGCTGAAATATACTTAAATATCAAAAGTAAAAGTAAATCATTTCAAATTCCTTCTAAGTAAACCAGATGGCACAATTTTATTTTTTTCTTATAGCCAGCGGCATACTCATTTACAAACGAAGCATTTGTGTTTAGTGAGTCTGCCAGATTAGAGGCAGTAGGGATGACCAGGGATGTTCTCTTGATAAGTGTGTGAATTTGACACTTTCACGTTCAAAATGTAATGAGTACTTTTGGGGTGTCAGTGAGAATTTGTGTAAAAAGTGCATTATTTTCTTTAGAAAATAAAGTGAAGTGAAAGTAAAAGATGTCAAATATAAATGGTAAAGTATAGATTCCCCAAAAAACTACAGAAGTAGAACTTTCAAGTATTTTAACTTCAGTACTTTACACCACTGGTCATGAGGAAGAATGTTATAGCAAGAATTCAAGTAGTATATAAACTCAGCAAAAAAGAAACGTCCTCTCACTGTCAAAAGTTTATTTTCAGCAAACTTAACATGTGTAAATATTTGTATGAACATAAGATTCAACAACTGAGACATAAACTGAACAATTCCACAGACATGTGACTAACAGAAATTGAATAATGTGTCCCTGAACAAAGGGGGGGGGGTCAAAATCAAAAGTAACAGGCAGCATCTGGTGTGGCCACCAGCTGCATCTCCTCCTCATGGACTGCACCAGATTTGCCAGTTCTTGCTGTGAGACGCTACCCCACTCTTGCACCAAGGCACCTGCAAGTTTCCAGACATTTCTTGGGGGAATGGCCCTAGCCCTCACTCTCTGATCCAACAGGTCCCAGATGTGCACAATGGGATTAAGATACGGGCTCTTCGCTGGCCATGGCAGAACACTGACATTCCTGTCTTGCAGGAAAGCACGCACAGAATGAGCAGTATGGCTGATGGCATTGTCATGCCATGGTCATATCTGGATGAGCCTACAGGAAGGCTACCACATGAGGGAGGAGGATGTCTTCCCTGTAACGCACAGCGTTGAGATTACCTGCAATGACAACAAGCTCAGTCCGATGATGCTGTGACACACCGCCCCAGACCATGACGGACCCTCCACCTCGGATTCGATCCCGCTCTAGAGTACAGGCCTCTGTGTAATGCTCATTCCTTCGATGATTAACACAAATCTGACCATCACCCCTGGTGAGACAAAATCGCGACTCGACAGTGAAGAGCACCTTCTGCCAGTCCTGTCTGGTCAACCAACGGTGGGTTTGTGCCCATATGTGACATTTTTGCCAGTGATGTCTGGTGAGGCCCTGCCTTACAACAGGCCTACAAGCCCTCAATCCAGCCTCTCTCAGCCTATTGCTGACAGTTTGAGCACTGATGGAGGGATTGTGCGTTCCTGGTATAACTCAGGCAGTCGTTGTTGCCATCCTGTATCTGTCCCGCAGGTGTGATGTTCAGATGTACTGATCCTGTGCAGGTGTTGTTACACGTGATCTGCAACTGCGAGGACGATCAGCTGTCCGTCCTGTCTCCCTGTAGTGCTGTCTTAGGCGTCTCACAGTGTGGACATTGCAATTTATTGCCTTGGCCACATCTGCAGTCCTCATGCCTCCTTGCAGCATGCCTAAGGCACATTCACGCAGATGAGCAGGGACCCTGGGCATCTTTCTTTGGTGTTTTTCAGAGTCAGAAGAAAGGCCTCTTTAGTGTCCTAAGTTTTCATAACTGTGATCTTAATTGCCTACTGTCTGTAAGCTGTTAGGTGCATGTTCATTAATTGTTTATGGTTCATTGAACAAGCATGGAAACAGTGTTTAGACCCTTTACAATGAAGATCTGTGAAGTTATTTAGATTTTTACGAATTATCTTTTAAAGACCGGGTCCTGAAAATGAACATTTCTTTTTTTTTGCTGAGTTTACATATACACCACATGACAAAATGTATGTGGACACCTGCTGGTCAAACATTTCAGTCCAAAATCATGGGGTTAATATGGAGTTGGTCCCCCTTTGGCTAATATAATAGCCCCCACTCCTCTGGGAAGCCTTTCCACTAGATGTTTGAAAATTGCTACGGGGACTTGCTTCCATTCAGCCACAAGAGCATTAGTGAGGTCAGGGACTGATGTTGGGCGATTAGGTCTGGTTCGCAGTTGGCGTTCCAATTCATCCCAAAGGTATTCAATGGGGTTGAGGTCAGAGCTCTGTGCAGGTCCGTCAAGTTCTTCCACACCGGTCTCGACAAATAATTTCTGTATGGACCTCACTTTGTGCACGGTGGAATTGTCATGCTGAAACAGGAAAGGGCCTTCCCCGAACTGTTGCAACAAAGAAGGTGTAGGTTTCCCTTCACTGGAACTAAGGGGCCTAGACTGAACCATGAAAAACAGCCCCAGACCATTATTACTCCTCCACCAAATGTTACAGTTGGCACTATGCATTCGGGCAGGTAGCGTTTCTACTGGCATCCGCTAAACCCAGATTAGTCTGTTGGACTGCCAGATGGTGAAGCGTGATTCATCACTCCAGAGAGCTGTATACCACTCTATCCAAAGCTTGGCATTGCGCGTGGTGATCTTAGGCTGTGTGTGGTTGCTTGGCCATGGAAACCCATTTCATGAAGCTCCGAATAACAGTTATTGTGCTGACGTTGCTTCCAGAGCCAGTTTGGAAATTGTTAGTGAGTTTTGCAACTGAGGACAGATCATTTTTACACACCATGCGCCTTAGGACTCGGCGGTCCTGTTCTGTTATCTGCGAGGCCTACCATTTCGCATCTGAGCCATTGTTACTTCACAACAACATCACTTACAGTTGACCGGGGCAGCTCTAGCAGGGCACAAATGTGACAAATTGACTTGTTGGAAAGCTGGCATCCTATGACGGTGCCACGTTGAAAGTCACTGAGCTCTTCAGTAAGGTCATTCTACTGCCAATGTTTGTCTATGGAGATTGCATGGCTGTGTGCTCGCTTTTACCCTCCTGTCAGCAACGGTGTAGCTGAAATAGCCAAATTCACTAGTTTGAAGGAGTGTCCACATACTTTTGTGTATATATAGCGTACAGTACATTGCACCATACTCATGTAATCAGCCTAGCATTGTTTTTGGGCCCATGAACAAAATGGAATAAATTGTAATTCCAAGAATGGAGCAGTGCCGTTTCCCTGACAACGTGACCCAGAGCCGCCACTGTCGCCAATGATTATGTGTTCATTAGTATGCTTCCGGCGCTAGGGTGAAAAGGTGCTAGTAAGATACAATAGTTCGCACCCTCAGGTTAAAAGGTTAAGGTTCTGTTACTATGCGTGTGTGACGGTGAGTGCATTCCTGTTACTAACTGACCCCTGTGGGCCTTGTAGCTACATACTCGCTCTGCCCTAAAACACTTATAACCACACATACTTTTCTTATTCATTGCAGACTGGGGAACAAATGAATGCGTAGGCCGTCAGGGAACGGATATAAACAACCCTAGTTCATTAATAGGGGGCGCAGAAACCACTTCCTCCTTTCCAACAATACCCTCACAACCAGTGTTCTCTGCTGTACAGCTGCTACTTTCTAAACTTGGACACTAAGCAGAACCAGAACTAAACTATTGTGGGACTAGCTTGAGAAGGCTGGACTGGTTTCCAAACATGACGCTAGGGTTTCGGAATGCAGGAGCGAGAACTAGGTGACAGACCACTGACGAGGAATACTTGAATGCTAAACATTCATTTAACATTTACATTTACATTTAAATTTAAGTCATTTAGCAGACGCTCTTATTTAATGCACATATGTTTTCAATGAAGACAATAAAGAGAACCACTATCGCATTCATTTGGTTCTTTAGTTGTGTTATGAAGAAAAGGAGTCGAATAAAGACAGCATGGTATAACAAAACCTACACATCCTTTGTCTCAGCATAATGTTGTACTTTGTTTTGCCTATAATCAGCTGCACACAGCATTGACAAGTTTTGGTTATTCTGTGGGACCTCAACTCACCAGCAGGTTTACATGAGTGACTTTGTTCCTGGCTGATGTGGTCTGTAAGTGGTCCTGAGGTAGCAGTGCTGACAAGGTCAGGGGTGAGAGGTGAGGGCGGCGGGAAGGGCGAGGTTGGGGTACTCGGAGTGCTGCTGGTTGGGGTGCTGGGAGGGCGGCAGAGGAGCTGGGAGAGGGACAGTGGAGCCCCTTGGTAGTGGCGAGTGGCACTGAGAAGGTCGTTGAGGATCTGGAAGATGGTGTTGATGCCTCGTCTGGATGACTTGACACCGGTAATGGTGCTGTCCTGCCCAGCTGGGGGCAGAGTGCCTGAGAAGGTCCCGGAGAAGACTCCTGGGGCATGGCTCACAAAGCTCTCTATGACAGCACCTGGTTCCCCGGCAGCTGTTTTATTAGAGGTGGGAGTACCAGCCACACTGCAGTCACCCTGTGATAAAGAGGGCGAAAGGGTTGTATTTTTTTATTTAACCTTTATTTAACTAGGCGAGTCAGTTAAGAAAAAATTATTATTTACAATGACGGCCTAGGAACAGTGGGTTAAACTGCAGAAAGACAGATTCGTACCTTGTCAGCTCGGGGATTCGATCAAGCAACCTTTCGGTTACTAGCCCAAGCTCTAACCACTAGGCTACCTGCCACCCCAAAATTATATAATATATATATAGTATATAAGATACTCCCTGTCTAGTCAAAATAGAGCCTGTATAATGATAATAGCAGTAGCCTACTTGTCATATATTTCAATAAATAAATATTACAATAAATCTGCAACTACATTAAATTTAAAAGTTATTCCTTGCTTTGCTAACAGGATCAGGCTTTGAAGTATTTAACTAACATTAGCATGTGATAATACACACATAATAGTCACATTATAATAATATGAATAATCTGTTAGTCCCACCTCTGGGTAGGTGGTGGCAGGGGTTGGGCTCTGGGGTGCAGGGCTGGAGCAGGTGGGGTTGGTGGAGCAAGGGGGGGCACTAGGTGAGGGAGAGAGATAGGTGACGTGAGAGGTTGAGGAGGGGGTATGAGGGGAGACAAGGGCAGGGGAGGCTGGGGTGTTGGAGGAGAGCTGGGCTGGGCTGGGGTAAGGGAACCTAGTGGACCCACACTTTGCAGCATGCACCTGTTCAACCCCAGCTCTGCCTGCTCGCTGGGTGATGAGGTGACTCTGCTGCTGCCCAGTGGCACTCTGGGGGGCCAGTTGGAGCTGGACGAACATCATGTGCTCACCGACCCTGAGGGCAAGGGTCAGGGGCGAACGGCCAGACAAGAAGTCACTGACCTGCAGATACAGAAAAGGATGAATAACTTGATTAATATATTTACAGCACTTATTTGTTTGCTGCCTCTCTCCATTACAAGGGTCCTTAATGATCCAAGATGTAATAAGCTTCAACAGACAAGTCATATTGGTACCCTCTCACTCGTGTTATGGCCCCAGACATTCAGAGCTATTTACTGAGAGCTAACTGCTATCTATGGACACAGAGGCATTACTATTTAGATCTGTTTTGTTATTATCAGTCTGGTGTCTCTATTTAGCCCAGTCACGAAGCAGAACACTTCAGTAACAAAGAGGCTATCAGGCCTAAAGACGGCAGAGTCACGACAACAGTCTCGTTGAACTGCTCACCTCTCCATTGTAATATCTGATGTGAGGGTTTGCATTCTGGTACAAAATGGCTTCTGATATTTGGTGTAAATATAATCAATATACTCTATATAGTGGTGATATTTGAATCTTGTGGTGGAGGCTAGGTCACTGCGTGTGCGCGTGCATGTGTGCACGTGAGGTGCAGTCTGGGGCGGGGGCAGTCAGACCATAATGAGAACTACCTAGCCATTTCTTAGAAAACTGTTCTTTGTCAAGTTGAGTCACTCCTTCCCATCTCAACCACACACACATACATATGCAGAAAACAACCACAAATGCACAACCTTGCTGTTTCATGAAACAACCCAGCCGTACTGAGCTGGTACAAACGAAGACAGAAAGAAAATGCTGCTTATTTATTTACATAGGCCTTTAATCCTAGCACATAGAGACGACAGTGTTACAGCCATCTTATGACACAGAAGTCCAGTGAAAGATCAGAGACCAACCTGAGTTTCAGTTAAACTCTCCAAAGCCTGCATGATGGTCTGCTCTCTTCTGGATGGTTGGGACTAAGGAAGCAAAGAAAACAAAATAGGCATATTATATATATATATGATAGATCAATGCCGATAGAAAGACCTATGAATAGGGCCACACAGAAGCTGGCAAGTACATCCCCAGTAAATCTGGTGTTGTTTTACACGTGGTTCTGTTGTAAAAGTGGTTCAGGGAGAACTGCCAGAGCACCTAGTAATATCACCTCTGCTATAAAGGTCCAGACCTCTTGGCTGAAGCTTTATAGACTATACTTAACATTACAGACATGTTTCCTTTACTCAATAGCTGGTGTTAACTTTGTTAACCATTTATGGACTGTACAATATATGACTTACTGATAACAAGCCTGCCTCAATAGTTGGGACCAGTGTCAGCTTACTCCCATCAACTATGCCCAGGTCATGTAGTGTCCCTGTACTCAACCGCCTGTGGGTTCATTAGAAGATATGATCATTACTATGTGTATATAGAAACATTTAAGAATTTGTATTAATTCATTCTTGGCCTTTTATTCACACATGAGACTAAAACGATGTTTTACAAAGAACACCTGCACATAAATGCAATTTAATTTATGAGTTAGGCCTGTTTGACAATGAAGTTATAGGCTCATGCAGAACCAGACTTAAAATCAAATTACATGATATTGCATCAAATATGTAATACAAAAGTCTACATCAGAATTGTTATTTGGTCCCCTTGAAATCATACCCAATGTACCGAATCAACGTCGTTTCCACGTCCTTTCAATGAAATTACGTCGAACCAACGTGGAATAGGCGTTGAATTGATGTATGTGCCCAGTGGGGTTAGGCTACTCACGTTTCCTTATGCAGCAAGACGAATCTTTCTTTCGGTACTCTGAGCTTTTGGGAAAGTCGTCTCCTCAGCACCTCCACCGTCTCTCCCCGATGGACAGAGAGCTCGAAGCGGCTGCCTGTGGTCGAGCTGATGGACAAGCGCATGAATGATTCAGTAGGTACCGACGCGCAGACTGGAGCCGCGCGGGGAATGAAGCTACGTGTGCCGGGTTGATGATGGTCCATTCGCTGGGCTGCGCTTTATTTGGCACGTTATTTGGGTCGAAGTATCAAAGAGTAGCTGGTATCCGCTTGTCTAAATGTAGGCTATTTGGAACTGACCCACACAACTCCAATACTCTTCTGCCGTTTTCCAGAAGACGAAATATAAATAATTAGATGTTCTTTGTCTTTATTGATCAATGGAGCCAAGTACAGTAGCCTATGAGTTGAACTGTGTGTTCCAAATATGTAACTGAGTGATAACTGAAGATAGATGATCACAATAGACTTGCCCGATAGTGCCTCTTCTTGGCTACCCTGTCTTCCTCAGACTCAAACCTACACATTGAACTGTACAATGCGTAAAAGCGTCTCTATTTGATGACTGTTAAATCCTCCCACTGTCCTCACTAGCCAATCAATTGTAGGTGCCTAGTGTTGGACCGCATGGTCCTATCAGCTCTACTTGCTACCCACGTGTAGACAGGACCCGCCCTCGTTCTTGTAGCCTACCGCCAAGCACTGTGCCATTCATAAAGGTGGTGATGTAATCAGAAAAAAACAATGTTGCCTTTAAAAATAAATAATGTTTTGACAGATACAAACTATCATTTATATTGACAGAAGAAGTTATGAGCTCAGTGCTGTTACACTGATTTGATTTGAGAATGGGCTCCTTTAAAATGCTGTGAGTGTAGGATATTTCCTTTCTGCTTTGTCTATTCACATTATGACTTTAATAGAATGTGCATTTCCAAGCATTTCACATATTAGGAATGTAATAAGCAAATGAATCAATAATCACTATTCTATTTTATTATTTTCTGTTCTATTTTATTTGACAGTATATTCAAATCGTTATTGTAAGTTATTGTATCCTGTACAGTCCACAGCATCAGGTCTTTCTCTGCTCATCTGCTTTTTATTCTAGTCCAGTCTCCTCATTGATAAAGAACAGCGTGCCGTCACCTGTCACATAACGCCCAGAGGGCCAGCGTAGACTCTATGACGTAGACAGGCAGAGAAAAGCAGCCAGAACCTCTCCCATCGGGTGCTAAATATAGCACCGCCCCCGCTTCATCCAGACTGCGTCAGACCTTTCCCGGCCCACCTGCCTGCCTCCATCCACCTACTCATGCACTCGCTCACTCCATCCTCTGTTCTCTGCAAGTGCAACTATCCTTCCTCCGCCCACTCATTCTATCCCTTCCTTTTCAGCATCTGTCATCCTCTTTCTTCTGCCCTCTTCCTAATAACAAGAGTGATATTTGGGGATAGGGACAACGATCTCTGTCTGAGTCTCTCTCTCTCTGTCTTTTGTTCTCTCTCTCTCTCTCTCTCTCTCTCTCTCTCTCTCTCTCTCTCTCTCTCTCTCTCTCTCTCTCTCTCTCTCTCTCTCTCTCTCTCTCTCTCTCTCTCTCTCTCTCTCTCTCTGTCTCTCTTTTATTCTCTCTCTGTCTCTGTCTCTCTTTTATTCTCTCTCTGTCTCTGTCTCTCTTTTATTCTCTCTCTGTCTTTCTCTCTTGTATTCTCTCTCCCTTTCTCCTCCACCTCTCTTTATCTCTGAAATGCTCAAATGGATATCCCAGTGTTTTTGAGGGAGACAGCAGAGCAGAAGCGAGAGGGTGTTATTGTTGAATGTTGTTGCAGAGAGAATAACCCCCACTCACCACAGTCTCGATCTCAGCAAGAATCTCAACCTCCCTCCCTGTGTGTAACTTGGATCTTATTCAGGATTATATTGTCATTTGACGGCCATTGCTACGCCTCTTTCTGTATAGAACCTGACCAATCGTTCTCTTGAGCTTTGGACCTCATACTGCAGAGAGGTGTAAGAGAGACATCAACAAGGGAAAAGCATGACGCATTTGCAGTTCAAGTTTTTATGAACATTTGTAATACATTGGAAAACTTACCTATAGCTTCACAACGCAATACACAATACAGAAAATACAATTCATAGATGCATAACTGACATACATTTCAGTGGATTGGGGTATTCTTCATTGAAGGTTGAATAAAAAGCCCTGTTGAGATAAAGCCTGAGCCAGATAAGTAGCTGATAATAGGTTCCATTTTTGAAGGTTCTATGTGCAGCCTCATGTACAGGAATCCATGTCCTCCATGGAATCCAGCAAGACACCAACAAGAACAATCCCAATACTCCAAAGTAGCTTCCTCTCCTTCTCTCATTCCTTGCATCTGTACTAGTCTAACAACCCAGTATAGATGAAAGTAGACCCCAACAACACATTTTCCCTCTTATACTGTATTGCTTTCATCCACCCAATGTTTCCAGATCAGTGCAGATGAAGTAAAAAAGAGGAGGAGACAAGGAGAGGAAGCCAGTTTAGACTGTTGAGATGAACTCTGACCCACAGGATGTCCTGTTCCCTGGAGCATGTCAGCAGGGATGCTGCATTGACGTCAGAAGACATGGAACACACTACAAATTCCTCCTCTCCAAATTTACCCTACGTCCTCACATTCCTCCTCCCTCCTCCGTGGCCTTTCCTGGCTTACCCCCTTCGTGGCCTCTCCCAGCACAGTTTTCCCAACGTCTCACCAGTCTGGAATGTTACACCTCTCTTCTCGGAATTCCAGAATGCTGAGCTGACTTTTCAAGGAATTTTGTTTGTATAAGGCGGGAGGTCAGACAGACAGTATTTCTTAACATAAACATTTATGTAGGCTAAATGATTGTTTCCTTTAGTATATTCTGCAATTCCTAGAAAGAGAAGTAGTAACCTGCGATCCGATAGTATTGTTTGTCTCTAGCCAGAACTCTCTGTCTACTCATCCTGTCCTGTAAGTCATTAAACACGTATAAGGTGCATTCGGAAAGTATTCAGACCCCTTGACTTTTTTTCCACATTTTGTTACGTTACAGCCTTATTCTAAAATGGATGACATTGTTTCCCCTCCCCCCTCATCCATCTACACACAATACCCCATAATGATGAAGCAAAAACAGGTTTTTAGAAATTTTGCAAATTAATGAACATTTTAAAAATGAAATATCACATTTACCTAAGTATTCAGACCCTTTACTCAGTACTTTGTTGAAGCATCTTTGGCAGTGACTACAGCCTCGAGACTTCTTGGGTATGACGTTGCAAGCTTGGCACACCTGTACAGTGCCTTGCGAAAGTATTCGGCCCCCTTGAACTTTGCGACCTATTGCCACATTTCAGGCTTCCAACATAAAGATATAAAACTGTATTTTTTTGTGAAGAATCAACAACAAGTGGGACACAATCATGAAGTGGAACGACATTTATTGGATATTTCAAACTTTTCTAACAAATCAAAAACTTAAAAATTGGGCGTGCAAAATTATTTAGCCCCCTTTAAGTTAATACTTTGTAGCGCCACCTTTTGCTGCGATTATAGCTGTAAGTCACTTGTGGTATGTTTTTCTCAGTTTTGCACATGGAGAGACTGAAATTTTTTCCCATTCCTCCTTGCAAAACAGCTCGAGCTCAGTGAGGTTGGATGGAGAGCATTTGTGAACAGCAGTTTCCAGTTCTTTCCACAGATTCTCGATTGGATTCAGGTCTGGACTTTGACTTTGCCATTCTAACACCTGGATATGTTTATTTTTTAACCATTCCATTGTAGATTTTGCTTTATGTTTTGGATCATTGTCTTGTTGGAAGACAAATCTCCGTCCCAGTCTCAGGTCTTTTGCAGACTCCATCAGGTTTTCTTCCAGAATGGTCCTGTATTTGGCTCCATCCATCTTCCCATCAATTTGAACCATCTTCCCTGTCCCTGCTGAAGAAAAGCAGGCCCAAACCATGATGCTGCCACCACCATGTTTGACAGTGCGGATGGTGTGTTCAGGGTGATGAGCTGTGTTGCTTTTACGCCAAACATAACGTTTTGCATTGTTGCCAAAAAGTTCAATTTTGGTTTCATCTGACCAGAGCACCTTCTTCCACATGTTTGGTGTGTCTCCCAGGTGGCTTGTGGCAAACTTTAAACGACACTTTTTATGGATATCTTTAAGAAATGTCTTTCTTCTTGCCACTCTTCCATAAAGGCCAGATTTGTGCAATATACGACTGATTGTTGTCCTATGGACAGAGTCTCCCACCTCAGCTGTAGATCTCTGCAGTTCATCCAGAGTGATCATGGGCCTCTTGGCTGCATCTCTGATCAGTCTTCTCCTTGTATGAGCTGAAAGTTTAGAGGGACGGCCAGGTCTTGGTAGATTTGCAGTGGTCTGATACTCCTTCCATTTCAATATTATCGCTTGCACAGTGCTCCTTGGGATGTTTAAAGCTTGGGAAATCTTTTTGTGTCCAAATCCGGCTTTAAACTTCTTCACAACAGTATCTCAGACCTGCCTGGTGTGTTCCTTGATCTTCATGATGCTCTCTGCGCTTTTAACGGACCTCTGAGACTATCACAGTGCAGGTGCATTTATACGGAGACTTGATTACACACAGGTGGATTGTATTTATCATCATTAGTCATTTAGGTCAACATTGGATCATTCAGAGATCCTCACTGAACTTCTGGAGAGAGTTTGCTGCACTGAAAGTAAAGGGGCTGAATAATTTTGCACGCCCAATTTTTCAGTTTTTGATTTGTTAAAAAAGTTTGAAATATCCAATAAATGGCGTTCCACTTCATGATTGTGTCCCACTTGTTGTTGATTCTTCACAAAAAAATACAGTTTTATATCTTTATGTTTGAAGCCTGAAATGTGGCAAAAGGTCACAAAGTTTAAGGGGGCCGAATACTTTCGCAAAGGCACTGTATTTGGGGAGTTTCTCCCATTCTTCTCTGCAGATCTTCTCAAGCTCTGTCAGGTTGGATGGGGAGGGTCGCTGCAAAGCTATTTTCAGGTCTCTCCAGAGATGTTCGATCGGGTTCAAGTCTGGGCTCTGGCTGGGCCACTCAAGGACATTCAGAGACTTGTCCCGAAGCCACTGCTGCGTTGTCTTGGCTGTGTGCTTAGGGTTGTTGTCCTGTTCAAAGGTAAACCTTCGCCCCCCAGTCTGAGGTCCTGAGCGCTCTGGATGCAGGTTTTCATCAAGGATCTGTCTGTACTTTGCTCCGTTCAGCTTTCTCTCGATCCTGACCAATATCTAAGTCCCTGCTGCTGATAAACATCCCTACAGCATGATGCTGCCACCCCCATGCTTCACCATAGTGATAGTGCCAGGTTTCCTCCAGGTGTGACGCTTGGCATGTAGGCCAAAGAGGTCGATCTTGGTTTCGTAAGGCCAGATAATCTTGTTTCTCATGGTCTGCATCCTTCCGGTGCCTTTTGGAATACTCTAACCGGGCTGTCATGTGCCTTTTATTGAGGAGTGGCTTCTGTCCGGCCACTCTACTATAATGACCTGATTGGTGGAGTGCTGCAGAGATGGTTGTCCTTTTGGAAGATTCTCCACAGATGAACTCTGAAGCTCTGTCAGAGCGACCATCGGTTTCTTGATCACCTCCTTGACCAAGGCCCTTCACCCCCAATGGAAGAAGGGAAACAAGATGGAAAAAAATATGCAACTAAGCTCAATTTTCAAGTCTCATAGCAAAGGGTCTGAATACTTATGTATATAAGGTAATTCTGTTTTTTTCAATTTTAATACATTTGATAAAATGTCTAAAAACCTGTTTTCACTTCGTCATTAAGGTGTAATGCGTGTAGATCGATGAGGATAATTAAAAAAATCAATTTTAGAACAAGACTGTAACATAACAAAATGTGGAAACAGTCAAGGGGTCTGAATATTTTCCGAATGCACTGTAAACTCCTGAAATTCCAATTCTTAAGCCATGTTGAGAAAAGTATATGAGTGAAGGAAGGCATTCTTCCTATGCTAGGTCTGAAAGAGAAATTGTTTCAAATGTTTCAAAAGCTTTGCAGCACCTTTGTTGAGTTATAACATCGTTGTTCCAGTTATTTTGGAATGAAAGTCCTTTTTTTCTTCTTTGTTTTTTTTGGGGCGGCTGGGTATATTTTTATACATCGCTTTTGGGTCGACCATCTGTTCTGAGTCACATGATCTACTGGTGAAACAGACGGCATGCCCAAAAATACGACCCAGACAGGCGATCTCTCTCACTTACACACACACACACACACACATGCACGTACGCACGCATACACATATACACACACACAAAACGTGGTTATTGCACAGTATCTGAATGTGTAACTTCTGACTGATGATGACTTGACAGGCAAACATCCACAGGAAACTCTGCTGACTGGCAGAAGCCAATTCCCCAGAATGCATTACTGATTGATCAACAACAGGAAGTGAGATGTGACTGCATGTGCCCAAAGACACCATTCTGAGGAAGCTCTTTCCCAATACTCTTACTAAACAGTCCTCTGCCCTTTCTTTATATCTCCTACATCATATTTCCACATAATGCCCTGGTTTTAGTCACTCATGAAACAGTTCATGTGTAATATGTCAACTGTCATGCATGACATCAAAAGCTAGTTACAAACAATCGCTCAGACATTTTTATGCCTCAGAAGTGGTCTAAAAACTCTCATGATCATTGATTTGGCGATGAACTATCCCGTTAAACCCAGTGTGTAGGCAAAACCGTTCTACTGTGGATGTTTATATCAAGCCTGTGTGAAGCGTAGGAAGCTTTGATTGAATACAAAGTATGAGCTATTTATAGTGAGACAGAGCAGCATGTGAATATTCCACGGTTATTATTGGAAGACATCTGCTATTTGCAGAATCGAGATTCACAGTTGTTGCTATATTTAAACGCATTTCCATACAAAGTCTAAATCGAACATTTTTATTCTTCCAGTGTTTTATGCTGAACAAAAATATAAATGCAACATGCAACAATGTCAACAAATTTACTGAGTTACAGTTCATATAAGGAAATCAGTCAATTACAATTCATTAATTAGTCCCTAATCTATGGAGTTCACATGACTGGATGGGGGTGCAGACATGGGTGTGCCTGGGAGGGCATAGGCCCACCCACGTGGGAGCCAGGTCCACCCACTGGGGAGCCAGGCACAGCCAATCAGAATGCATTTTCCCCCACAAAGGGGCTTTATTACATACAGAAATACTCCTCAGTTTCATCAGCTGTCCGGCTGGCTGGTCTCAGATGATCCCGCAGGTGAAGAAGCTGGATGTGGAGGTCCTGGGCTGGCATGGATACACGGGACATGGCTTTTGGTAGAGAAATGAACATTAAATTATCTGGCAATAGCTCTGGTGGACATTCCTGCAGTCAGCATGCCAATTGCACGCTCTCTCAAAACTTGAGTCATCTGTGGCATTGTGTTGTGTGACAAAACTGCACATTTTAGAGTAGTTTTTATTGTCCCCAGCACAAGGTGCACCTACCTGTACAATGATCATGCTCTCTAATCAGCTTCTTGATATGCCAGACCTGTAAAGTGCATGGATTATCTTTGCGAAGTAGAAATGCTCACTAACAGTGATGTAAACAAATGTGTGCACAACATTTAAAGCAATTTAGCTTATGGAACATTTCTGGGATCTTTTATTTCAGTCCATGAAACATGGGACCAACACTTTACATGCTGCGTTTATATTTTTGTTCAGTATATGTTACCGTTGTTCAGGTAAAGGTTTTGGAGAGACACATCCTTCGGCTTCGTCTGGGTTAGCGGAGGTTTTGGCAGGCAGGGATGTCCTTGTCCCATCGCGCACTAGCGACTCCTGTGGCGGACCGGGCGCAGTGCACGCTGACACGGTTGCCAGGTGTACGGTGTTTCCCCCGACACATTGGTGTGGCTGTCTTCTGGGTTAAGTGGGAATTGTGTCAAGAAGTGGCTTGGTTGGGTTGTGTTTCGGAGGACACACGGCTCTCGACCTTCAACTCTCCCGAGTCCGTACGGGAGACAAGACTCTATACCAATTGGATACCATGAAAAATGGGTGAACAAAAGAGTGAAATGAAATACAAAAATGAAATAGATAATACAAGAAAAATGCATTAAAGAAAGTGCTGTCAGCACTGTGCAATCTGAATAAACCTTGGCCTAGTCTCTTGGAAATCTCATTTCCATTCTGCCTAAATCAAATTGTCAATCCATGACAAAAACATGAATCTGAAGTTCAAGGTGTGATGCTCCCTACTGTAAATCCTAACCTTAACCATTACAGTGAGCATTTTACATTTACGTTTCAACGGGGTGTGGACGTCCCAAGGGGGCCGGATAGCAACGACCCTATCAGGAACCAGTCTGGCCCTTGACTAGTCAACACAGATGTTGAAGTGTCTCAAATTCATCTGAAAATGTTCATTTTTTGTTAATTACAGTTCACATTCATACTGAAATTGTTGTGAGGTAAATACATAGTAATGTTCTGTGTAAGCAAATAACCCACTTTTTTTTTGCAAGTAAACTGGACATCAATTCGAGTGTTGTTGGCCGGTCCACAATGGCGCTATGGTGCAACAATACCACCATGTGGGTATAAGACGAAACTGCAAGAGTTGAATATTTGCATCTCAATTGGTTCAGGAACTTTCTATAATGGATATGATATTATCATGGGCATTAATTACCTCCGTTATAGGTGTGTCATGAATCACCAAGACAGGTAATGAAAGTAACTATCAAAAATATTTCACCTGCAAAGTTCACTGACTGTGCTTGCTGATCTGTGTTTTTCGTTTAGCAAAAGGAGAGCAATGATATCAATAAAACAATAATATCAAAATCTTTGTTTCACATCTTAGTGCGAGGGCTATTATGAATTATGGAAAATATAAATGGAAGAAATGATTCCCACGCGCTTCGCGTAAACCTGCACGGACCACCAGTGTCTGTTCCATCTCACGTCTTCGCCGTCTTCGTCACGTGGTGTTTTCAGGATCGGGCTGTGGGTGTGTCTTATTCAGTCCGGTTTCATTCATAACTAAAATCGGCATTTAACGCCCAAATTAAACTATGCGGAGAAGACTGACGCTATTTGCGTGTGATGGACAGCGTCAAATGGACCACATGAAGTAACCCAGAATAAGGTAAGTGTGTCTCCATAGTGGGCTTTCGGTTTTATACATACAGCCAATCCATCTGTTGCCTTTGATTTATGATTGAATTCTATATTCTAGTAGAATAGAGGGATAGTGCACACTACAGATTGTAGCCTACTCTGATACAGTTTTACATGTAGTCATTCCAGCACTGCTGGAACATATCTAGTAGGCTAGTTGGGGTAGTAGGGGATGTGATGTGGATAGGATTAGCGATCCATACTGTAGAATACAATTTACCACACATATTGCTGATAAATCTCGCCACACCATTGCGATGAAAATGATACATCGATGTGAGGAGAGCACACGTCTGATTGTGAAGTTTGCCATAGCCTATGCAGTACAATAAACACTTTTGTTACATAAAAGGCAACAATAATTGCCGATGATGGTCACATATATTCGATATGATATTTTGGTAATAATTCACACCGCTTGGCTGTTTACTGTAAGATGTGTGTCAAAAAATAAGATGGTGCATGCATGTGCAACGACTTCCTTGATCAGCGGTTTCTCGGAAGAAAGGATGCTGAGATGAGCGCTGTCTCAGCACCAACCCGAGGAGAGAGAGCGCGCGGTTATCATCAAAGGGGAAAGAAACTGGGGGGTTACTTCAATGCATGACGAGACATGATGTGACGTAATTTCAAACGTTTCATATGTAGAAAAGAATGTGCTAGAATATCCACTGACTTTCTTTCTTTTTGTTGCCGTGCCCATATTTCTGATGCCCAGAAAGCATGATATTATATGGATATTATAGTGAGGAACATTACATTATTTCGGTCATAATTAAAAAGTTAGACAAAGCCTTTAATTAGGCTTAGTCCAAGGATCTGGATCACATAATTTCACTTTCACCTGCTGTGACACATCAGCCCTCATCTCTGATGTGGCAGGCTTCACTCACAGCAAGTGTACTAGACTTCTGCTGTTTCCTCAAGTACAGGCACATCTCTGATTATTTCAGGGACAATCTATAGTCCTACAATTGCATGATTCCCCCGAGTGGAATAAGGGAGGAGAAAGCTGCACTCGCTAGATCACTTTGCCCCGAGGAAGTGTTCATCTTGGCACCAGATTTAGTCTAGTCTTAGTCATTTTTATTCAAATATAATTATGTCTTAGTCACATCTTTGTCATTTGAAGAATAATTTAGTTTAGTTATTGTCAAAATGACGAAAATAGTGGGCCATTTTAGTCAACTAAATGCCCTTTCATTTGAGTCACATTTGAGTCACATATTTTTATTGCCTCATTAACCTATACTAAACATAAATCACTGACTTCCATGTGCACAAACATAGCATAACATCCTATCGCATGATTCTCTTCCCAACAGCCAAATGGGCAGAAGAGCACATTACTCAGCAGCAGACTAAAAATCCCACCCCTTGACAGGTCTCCAGACTAACTTTTTCAGTTGGTGGCATCAGCCCATGATTTGGTTGCACCATTTGTTTTCCCCTCAGCATCACAGTGCTGTGTAATCACCTTATAAAATACCTCACAGTGCTGTGTAATCACCTTATAAAATACCTCACAGTGCTGTGTAATCACCTTATAAAATACCTCACAGTGCTGTGTAATCACCTTATAAAATACCTCACAGTGCTGTGTAATCACCTTATAAAATACTTCACAGTGCTGTGTAATCACCTTATAAAATAAGTGCTGTGTAATCCTTATAACATACCTCACAGTGCTGTGTAATCACCTTATAAAATACCTCACAGTGCTGTGTAATCACCTTATAAAATACCTCACAGTGCTGTGTAATCACCTTATAAAATACCTCACAGTGCTGTGTAATCACCTTATAAAATACTTCACAGTGCTGTGTAATCACCTTATAAAATACCTCACAGTGCAGTAGACTGTGTAACAGGCTACTGAGAAGGTAGGCTATTCAAGAATGAATGTTCAGTGTTTCATCTAACATGTCCAAGCACCTATGCAAGATATTTTTATGTGCAAGTGCAACCTAATCCAGTGATAGTCATGAATTGCGGCTTGACTATAGGGTATTGTTTTAATATTTTTTATATTGTCTGAATTTTGTTGTTCAGTAGGGATGGATTTACCTGCATCTTTATGTGCTTTACTGTCATAAGCTCATTTATTTTGGGTCTAATTCACAGCATGAAGAAGTGAAAACTCAAAACACATGAGCTAGAACGGTAAGACTAAACATAATACTCACTGCTAGTAGTCACGTAAACAGTCAATTGAATGTCTTAAAAAGTGTTACAGTTGTAGCCTGCAACTGTAGCCTGTAGCTATGCGCTCTGACTGCATCGCTTCTTGTTTTTATTCCAAACATTCATGTGTTGGAAATTCCAAATTGTTTGCATAGTCAACTTACACACAGAACTGACACACACACACACACACTTACCACACCAGACATGCCACCTTTTCACAGTCCCCTTTCCAGAATAAGTTCCAGGAAACTTACAGTATTGTACAGAGCCATGATTGCATGGAACTCCCTTCAATCTTATATAGTGCAAGTGAACAATAAACCTGCTTTCACAATGCCTCTCCCCCATGTGACCTACTTGCTGTGTGTATGTACTGACATGTGACCTACTTGCTGTGTGTATGTACTGACATGTGACCTACTTGCTGTGTGTATGTACTGACATGTGACCTACTTGCTGTGTGTATGTACTGACATGTATATGTAACTCATAGATACACACACACACACACACAAACACACAACATGTTAATGTTTTTAATTTTGTAAAGTATTTTGTCTGGTAATGTGTTTTTCTTTGTGTCTGTCCCCAGTAAGACTAGCTGTCACTATTGGCGTCGACTAATGGAGATCCTAATCAAATTAACAACAACTAAAAAATCACTCACAATGGCGGATTCGCCCTTTGTATCTTAAAGGCATAGTTGCTATATGAGCTCAATATGACAAATAAAACATATACCCACAGAAAGCTGAGAACAAATGTAGTTGCTTCTAAGGTTTGTATTTCCAGCGATTGGATTATGAAATGTTATAAAATCAGAAGCCTTTTGTCTCTCTCCCGAGGACATTGATGGAGAGGGAGAGATGTGGCTCAGCACATTGATGGAGAGGAGAAATGTGGCTCATCACAGTAGCACATTGATGGAGAGGGAGAGATGTGGCTCGCTCATCACAGTAGCACATTGATGTGGCTCATCACAGTAGCTCATCACAGTAGCACATTGATGGAGAGGGAGAGATGTGGCTCGCTCATCACAGTAGCACATTGATGGAGAGGGAGAGATGTGGCTCGCTCATCACAGTAGCACATTGATGGAGAGGGAGAGATGTGGCTCGCTCATCACAGTAGCACATTGATGGAGAGGGAGAGATGTGGCTCAGTAGCACTCATCACAGTAGCACATTGATGGAGAGGGAGAGAGCTCATCACAGTAGCACATTGATGGAGAGGGAGAGATGTGGCTCGCTCATCACAGTAGCACATTGATGGAGAGGGAGAGATTGCTCATGTAGATTGATGGAGAGGGAGAGATGTGGCTCGTGGCTCGCTCATCACAGTAGCACATTGATGGAGAGGGAGAGATGTGGCTCATCACAGTAGCACATTGATGGAGAGGGAGAGATGTGGCTCGCTCATCACAGTAGCACATTGATGGAGAGGGAGAGATGTGGCTCGCATCACAGTAGCACATTGATGGAGAGGGAGAGAGCTCATCACAGTAGCAGTAGCACATTGATGGAGAGGGAGAGATGTGCTCGCTCATCACAGTAGCACATTGATGGAGAGGGAGAGATGTGGCTCATCACAGTAGCACATTGATGGAGAGGGAGAGATGTGGCTCGCTCATCACAGTAGCACATTGATGGAGAGGGAGAGATGTGGCTCGCTCATCACAGTAGCACATTGATGGAGAGGGAGAGATGGCTCGCTCATCACAGTAGCACATTGATGGAGAGGGAGAGATGTGGCTCGCTCATCACAGTAGCACATTGATGGAGAGGGAGAGATGTGGCTCGCTCATCACAGTAGCACATTGATGGAGAGGGAGAGATGTGGCTCGCTCATCACAGTAGCACATTGATGGAGAGGGAGAGATGTGGCTCGCTCATCACAGTAGCACATTGATGGAGAGGGAGAGATGTGGCTCGCTCATCACAGTAGCACATTGATGGAGAGGGAGAGATGTGGCTCGCTCATCACAGTAGCACATTGATGGAGAGGGAGAGATGTGGCTCATCACAGTAGCACATTGATGGAGAGGGAGAGATGTGGCTCATCACAGTAGCACATTGATGGAGAGGGAGAGATGTGGCTCGCTCATCACAGTAGCACATTGATGGAGAGGGAGAGATGTGGCTCGCTCATCACAGTAGCACATTGATGGAGAGGGAGAGATGTGGCTCATCACAGTAGCACATTGATGGAGAGGGAGAGATGTGGCTCGCTCATCACAGTAGCACATTGATGGAGAGGGAGAGATGTGGCTCGCTCATCACAGTAGCACATTGATGGAGAGGGAGAGATGTGGCTCGCTCATCACAGTAGCACATTGATGGAGAGGGAGAGATGTGGCTCGCTCATCACAGTAGCACATTGATGGAGAGGGAGAGATGTGGCTCGCTCATCACAGTAGCACATTGATGGAGAGGGAGAGATGCTCATCACAGTAGCACATTGATGGAGGGAGAGATGTGGCTCGCTCATCACAGTAGCACATTGATGGAGAGGGAGAGATGTGGCTCGCTCATCACAGTAGCACATTGATGGATGGAGGGAGAGATGTGGCTCGCTCATCACAGTAGCACATTGATGGAGAGGGAGAGATGTGGCTCGCTCATCACAGTAGCACATTGATGGAGAGGGAGAGATGTGGCTCGCTCATCACAGTAGCTCATCACAGTAGCACATTGATGGAGAGGGAGAGATGTGGCTCGCTCACACAGTAGCACATTGATGGAGAGGGAGAGATGTGGCTCGCTCATCACAGTAGCACATTGATGGAGAGATGGCTCATCACAGTAGATTGATGGAGAGGGAGAGATGTGGCTCGCTCATCACAGTAGCACATTGATGGAGAGGGAGAGATGTGGCTCGCTCATCACAGTAGCACATTGATGGAGAGGGAGAGATGTGGCTCGCTCATCACAGTAGCACATTGATGGAGAGGGAGAGATGTGGCTCGCTCATCACAGTAGAGATGGGAGGGAGAGATGTGGCTCGCTCATCACAGTAGCACATTGATGGAGAGGGAGAGATGTGGCTCGCTCATCACAGTAGCACATTGATGGAGAGGGAGAGATGTGGCTCGCTCATCACAGTAGCACATTGATGGAGATGTGGGCTCATCACAGTAGCACATTGATGGAGAGGGAGAGATGGCTCGCTCATCACAGTAGCACATTGATGGAGAGGGAGAGATGTGGCTCGCTCATCACAGTAGCACATTGATGGAGAGGGAGAGATGTGGCTCGCTCATCACAGTAGCACATTGATGGAGAGGGAGAGATGTGGCTCGCTCATCACAGTAGCACATTGATGGAGAGGGAGAGATGTGGCTCATCACAGTAGCACATTGATGGAGAGGGAGAGATGTGGCTCGCTCATCACAGTAGCACATTGATGGAGAGGGAGAGACATCACAGTAGCACATTGATGATCGCTCATCACAGTAGCACATTGATGGAGAGGGAGAGATGTGGCTCGCTCATCACAGTAGCACATTGATGGAGAGGGAGAGATGTGGCTCGCTCATCACAGTAGCACATTGATGGAGAGGGAGAGATGTGGCTCGCTCATCACAGTAGCACATTGATGGAGAGGGAGAGATGTGGCTCGCTCATCACAGTAGCACATTGATGGAGAGGGAGAGATGTGGCTCGCTCATCACAGTAGCACATTGATGGAGAGGGAGAGATGTGGGCTCATCACAGTAGCACATTGATGGAGATGGGAGGGAGATGTGGCTCGCTCATCACAGTAGCACATTGATGGAGAGGGAGAGATGTGGCTCGCTCATCACAGTAGCACATTGATGGAGAGGGAGAGATGGAGAGGGAGAGAGATGTGGCTCATCACAGTAGCACGCTCATCACAGTAGCACATTGATGGAGAGGGAGAGATGTGGCTCGCTCATCACAGTAGCACATTGATGGAGAGGGAGAGATGTGGGCTCATCACAGTAGCACATTGATGGAGAGGGAGAGATGTGGCTCGCTCATCACAGTAGCACATTGATGGAGAGGGAGAGATGTGGCTCGCTCATCACAGTAGCACATTGATGGAGAGGGAGAGATGTGGCTCGCTCATCACTCATCACAGTAGCACATTGATGGAGATGGGGAGAGATGTGGCTCGCTCATCACAGTAGCACATTGATGGAGAGGGAGAGATGTGGCTCGCTCATCACAGTAGCACATTGATGGAGAGGGAGAGAGCTCATCACAGTAGCACATTGATGGAGAGGGAGAGATGTGGCTCGCTCATCACAGTAGCACATTGATGGAGAGGGAGAGATGTGGCTCGCTCATCACAGTAGCACATTGATGGAGAGGCTCATCACAGTAGATTGATGGCTCGCTCATCACAGTAGCACATTGATGGAGAGGGAGAGATGTGGCTCGCTCATCACAGTAGCACATTGATGGAGAGGGAGAGATGCTCATCACAGTAGTGGCTCGCTCATCACAGTAGCACATTGATGGAGAGGGAGAGATGTGGCTCGCTCATCACAGTAGCACATTGATGGAGAGGGAGAGATGTGGCTCGCTCATCACAGTAGCACATTGATGGAGAGGAGAGATTGCTCATCACAGTAGCACATTGATGGAGAGGGGAGATGTGGCTCGCTCATCACAGTAGCACATTGATGGAGAGGGAGAGATGTGGCTCGCTCATCACAGTAGCACATTGATGGAGAGGGAGAGATGTGGCTCGCTCATCACAGTAGCACATTGATGGAGAGGGAGAGATGTGGCTCATCACAGTAGCACATTGATGGAGAGGGAGAGATGTGGCTCATCACAGTAGCACATTGATGGAGAGGGAGAGATTGAGTAGGATGGAGAGGAGAGATGTGGCTCGCTCATCACAGTAGCACATTGATGGAGAGGGAGAGATGTGGCTCGCTCATCACAGTAGCACATTGATGGAGAGGGAGAGATGTGGCTCGCTCATCACAGTAGCACATTGATGGAGAGGGAGAGATGTGGCTCGCTCATCACAGTAGCACATTGATGGAGAGGGAGAGATGTGGCTCGCTCATCACAGTAGCACATTGATGGATGGAGAGGGAGAGAGCTCATCACAGTAGCACATTGATGGAGAGGGAGAGATGTGGCTCGCTCATCACAGTAGCACACATTGATGGAGAGGGAGAGAGTGCACATTGATGGAGAGGGAGAGGCTCGCTCATCACAGTAGCACATTGATGGAGAGGGAGAGATGTGGCTCGCTCATCACAGTAGCACATTGATGGAGAGGGAGAGATGTGGCTCGCTCATCACAGTAGCACATTGATGGAGAGGGAGAGATGTGGCTCGCTCATCACAGTAGCACATTGATAGCACATTGATGGAGGGAGGAGAGATGTGGCTCGCTCATCACAGTAGCACATTGATGGAGAGGGAGAGATGTGGCTCGCTCATCACAGTAGCACATTGATGGAGAGGGAGAGATGTGGCTCGCTCACATCACAGTAGCACATTGATGGAGAGGGAGAGATGTGGCAGTCATTGATGGAGAGGGAGAGATGTGGCTCATCACAGTAGCACATTGATGGAGAGGGAGAGATGTGGCTCGCTCATCACAGTAGCAGATGTTGCTCATCACAGTAGAGATTGATGGAGGGAGAGATGTGGCTCGCTCATCACAGTAGCACATTGATGGAGAGGGAGAGATGTGGCTCGCTCATCACAGTAGCACATTGATGGAGAGGGAGAGATGTGGGCTCATCACAGTAGCACATTGATGGAGAGGGAGAGATGTGGCTCGCTCATCACAGTAGCACATTGATGGAGAGGGAGAGATGTGGCTCGCTCATCACAGTAGCACATTGATGGAGAGGGAGAGATGTGGCTCGCTCATCACAGTAGCACATTGATGGAGAGGGAGAGATGTGGCTCGCTCATCACAGTAGCACATTGATGGAGAGGGAGAGAGTAGTGGCTCGCTCATCACAGTAGCACATTGATGGAGAGGGAGAGATGTGGCTCGCATTGATCATCACAGTAGCACATTGATGGAGAGGGAGAGATGTGGCTCGCTCATCACAGTAGCACATTGATGGAGAGGGAGAGAGCTCATCACAGTACATTGATGGAGAGGGAGAGATGTGGCTCGCTCATCACAGTAGCACATTGATGGAGAGGGAGAGATGTGGCTCGCTCATCACAGTAGCACATTGATGGAGAGGGAGAGATGTGGCTCGCTCATCACAGTAGCACATTGATGGAGAGGGAGAGATGTGGCTCGCTCATCACAGTAGCACATTGATGGAGAGGAGAGATGTGGCTCGCTCATCACAGTAGCACATTGATGGAGAGGGAGAGATGTGGCTCGCTCATCACAGTAGCACATTGATGGAGAGGGAGAGATGTGGCACATTGATGGAGAGGAGAGATGCTCGCTCATCACAGTAGCACATTGATGGAGAGGGAGAGATGTGGCTCGCTCATCACAGTAGCACATTGATGGAGAGGGAGAGATGTGGCTCGCTCATCACAGTAGCACATTGATGGAGAGGGAGAGATGTGGCTCGCTCATCACAGTAGCACATTGATGGAGAGGGAGAGATGTGGGCTCATCACAGTAGCACATTGATGGAGAGGGAGAGATGTGGCTCGCTCATCACAGTAGCACATTGATGGAGAGGGAGAGATGTGGGCTCATCACAGTCGCTCATCACAGTAGCACATTGATGGAGAGGGAGAGAGCTCATCACAGTAGCACATTGATGGAGAGGGAGAGATGTGGCTAGCACATTGATGGAGAGGGAGAGATGTGGCTCATCACAGTAGCACATTGATGGAGAGGGAGAGATTGGCTCGCTCATCACAGTAGCACATTGATGGAGAGGGAGAGATGTGGCTCGCTCATCACAGTAGCACATTGATGGAGATTGATGGAGAGATGTGGCTCGCTCATCACAGTAGCACATTGATGGAGAGAGGAGAGATGTGGCTCGCTCATCACAGTAGCACATTGATGGAGAGGGAGAGGGAGAGATGTGGCTCGCTCATCACAGTAGCACATTGATGGAGAGGGAGAGATGTGGCTCGCTCATCACAGTAGCACATTGCTCATCACAGTAGCACATTGATGGAGAGGGAGAGATGTGGCTGCTCATCACAGTAGCACATTGATGGAGAGGGAGAGATGTGGCTCGCTCATCACAGTAGCACATTGATGGAGAGGGAGAGATGTGGCTCGCTCATCACAGTAGCACATTGATGGAGAGGGAGAGATGTGGCTCGCTCATCACAGTAGCACATTGATGGAGAGGGAGAGATGTGGCTCGCTCATCACAGTAGCACATTGATGGAGAGGGAGAGATGTGGCTCGCTCATCACAGTAGCAGGCCCCATCGAAAGATAAGTAAATTGGCTCCAAACGTTGCCCCCTTTTCTACCGGGAGCTTCTACCACCGGAAGATTAAGGTGTGTGCCTAATTTGCATCAAGGTTGTGTTGCTGTCAGATTGGAAACCCTCCAAAAACTCTTGTCCAGTCCATTTACTAGTCAGATATTAGGGACAGATCAAAATGTACTGGGGGAGGGATGGTTCAAAATAGTGGAAGGTTGTCAAAGTTCTCTTTTTGCTTTGGGGAAGGTTGTTGGTTTTTTGAGGGGGCACAGGGGAGGGTAGTCAAACAATGTCTTAACTTCCTTTTGATATTACCCTAATAAAGTTTAGAAATGTTTGTGAAGGTTTGGTATGGTGTGGCTATTATTAAGCTACAGCTACTGCAGGGCTATCATATGGAGGGAACGTGCCCTGGTGCTCCAACTGTTTCTGACAGTTGGAAGAAGATTGTTTTAGGCCCACTAGAGTTACACCTATAATCTAACAATATATCGCTTATCTTCATACCAAATATTCAGGTAGAAAAAGTACGAATTCTGTATGTCTGTATCTGTAGCCACAGTAGCCATTTGACATAAAGAAATGCATGTTGGTGTTGTAGCATGCCAACAGCATATCTCTCTCATATATCTCTCTCTGGGGTAAGCTATATACCAAATATATAGAAAAATATACGTCTGTATAGCCACAGTATATTTGACATAAAGAAATGCATGTTGGTGTTGTAGCATGCCAACAGCATATATATATATATATATATATATATATATATATATATATATATATATATATATATATATATATATATATATATATATATATATATATATGCACTACCATTCAACAGTTTGGGGTCACTTAGAAATTTCCTTGTTTATGAAAGAAAAGCACATTTGTTTTCCATTAAAATAAAAATGTTGAAAATGACTATTGTAGCTGGAAACGGCTGATTTTAAATGGAATATCTACATAGGCGTAGAGGCCCATTATCAGCAACCGTCACTCCTGTGTTCCAAAGGCACGTTGTGTTAGCTAATCTAAGTTTATCATTAGAAAACCCTCTTTCAATTATGTTAGCACAGCTGAAAACTGTCGTTCTGATTAAAGAAGCAATAAAACGGTCCTTCTTTAGACTAGTTGAGTATCTGGAGCATCAGCATTTGTGGGTTCAATTACAGGCTCAAAATGGCCAGAAACAAAGACCTTGCTTCTGAAACTCTTCATTCTATTCTTGTTCTGAGAAATGAAGGCTATTCCATGCGAGAAATTGCTAAGAAACTGAAGATCTGGTACAACGCTGTGTACTACTCCCTTCACAGAACAGAGCAAAAAATAAAAAGTGGGAGGCCCCGGTGCACAACTGAGCAAGAGGACAAGAACATTAGAGTTTCTGTTTGAGAAACAGATGCCTCACAAGTCCTCAAGTGGTAGTTTTATTAAATAGTACCCATAAACACCAGTCTCAACGTCAACAGTAAAGAGGCGACTCCGGGATGCTGGCCTTATAGGCAGAGTTCCTCTGTCCAGTGTCTGTGTTCTTTTGCCCATCTTAATCTTTTATTTTTATTGGCCAGTCTGAGATGTGGCTTTTTCTTTGCAATCCTGACTAGAAGGCCAGCATCCCAGAGTCGCCTCTTCGCTGTTGATGTTGAGACTGGTGTTTTGCGGGTTCAAAAAGTGTTGTAATTTCTGAACGGTTCACCCAATATGGATGACAATATCCTCAAATTAAAGCTGACAGTCTGCAATTTAACCTCATAATCATTATATAATTTCAAATCTAAAGTGCTGGAGTACAGAGCCAAAACAACAACAAAAATAATCATGTCCCAAAACTTTTGGAGCTCACTGTATATCAAATCAGGTAATGCCAAATTCCAGTCTGAAGGAAGTATGCTTTGAAATAATTTCCCTCAATCATCATCTGCATTTTTGTCACCCTCCCTTCTAACAAGTCCTCGTGAGCATAAGAGAGGGAAACGGAAGGCAAGTATGTGTTCCTGAGAGTCGTAGCTTTCAAGAATGGGGTCATAATATTTTGTAGAATAAACCGTTCAAACGCTAGAGCCAAAGTAATCAACATGCCACATGCGCGCTAAAAACCACAAAAAACACACCAGAAACCACACAATAGACAACCATCATATTGCTTGTCATTTCAGCACTGAATGCAGATCTTTTATTCATGTTCAGAATTTATCAAAGGACCAGTCTAAAGGAATAAACGGGCCGGATTTGACCCGCGGGCCACCAGTTGAATAGCCCTGATTTAGTCAGTTAATGTCTCGTGAATTGCCACTGAAAAATAGGTGACTGACTAATATTTTTGTTACTATTTTTATTGACGAAATTAACACTGCCCTGAGGTCAACATAGAAATGCCATTCACTTTTCAATCCATGATGATATTATCAAGATGATTTATATTTCATAATATGTATGCTGCTCCTTAGGTCTTACATGTTCACAAAAAAACATAGTATATATGTGTGTGTAAAACATCACAGGAACTTATTACATATGTGGCTAATGAGGGTTTTATGTGTGTCTAAGGGTAACATGAGCTGGTACAGTACCAATCAAAAGTTTGGACACACCTACTCATTTAAGGGTTTTTATTTATTTTTACTATTTTATACGTTGTAGAATAAAAATCCAAGACTTTTGGAAAAGCATTCCAGGTGAAGCTGGTTCAGAGAATACATCAAAGCGGGGTGGCTACTTTGAAGAATCTCAAATATAAAATATATTTTTATTGTTTAACACTCTTTTGCAACCTACATGATTCCATATGTGTTATTTCATAGTTGTGATGCATTCACTATTATTCTATAATGTAGAATATAGTACAAATAAAGAAAAACCCTTGAATAAATAGGTGTATCCAAACTTTTGACTGGTACTATATGTCACGACAATTTACAAGTAATGGGCTTTATGTTTTATGGTTTAACTGAAACATTTGAACTGGGCTGGTGTTTATAGAAAGCTCTTCGCTCTACCAAAGGACTGGACAGGTTGGATGAGGTTTTGCGTAAAATAAGGTGCTCATATGGTGTGGGGATGTGACAAAGTTTTTCTGAGCATGAATCAGAATTTTGCACACACACACACATTCATGCCAAAGAGATTATGTGGTAGTCTCTGATGAGAGTAGCGTATAGAGCAGATTATTGTATTGTAATACAATCAGAAGAACAAGAGAGACGTGGGATTAGCCATCGCACGCACCCGCATGCACACCTGATACACAATTTATACTGTATATGAGGTCAGTGCTGTCGCACTACTAATGCATTCCACTTAAATGTAATACACTAGTACTTTGGGTGGCAGGTAGCCTAGTGGTTAGAGCATTGGGCCAGTAACTGGAAAGGTTGCTGGATCGAATCCATGAGCTGACACGGTAAAAATCTGTCATTCTGCCCCTGAGCAAGGCAGTTTCCTAGGTGCTGTGGATGTTGATTTAAGGCAGCCCCTGCAACTCTCTGATTCAGCGGAGTTGGGTTAAATGCAGAAGACACATTTCAGTTGAAGGCATTCAGTTGTACGACTGACTAGGTATTTCCCTTCACTTTGTTGTTGTAGGAGATTATTGTGAACATGTAAGACCTAAGGAGCAGCAAGGGGAACTGCCCCCTGCCTACCTTCAGACTGTGCTCAAATCCCACACCCCAACCCGAGCACTCCGTTCTGCCACCTCTGGTCTCTTGGCCGTCCCACCCCTACGGAGGTTCAGCTCCCACTCAGCCCAGACAAATCTTATATCTGTCCTGGCACTTTGATGGTGGAATGAGCTTCCCCATGCCCATCTTCTGAGTCCATGCCCATCTTCTGAAAACATCTGAAACCCTACCCCTTCAAAGAGTATTTAAATAAGACATTGCAGTCTTACTCCCATCTCATAAAAATAAATACTTGCACTTGTCTATTCCTATTAGCCCTGACTTTGCTGATAACGTCTGTACTGAGGAAAAATGTGCTTACTACGACTGTGGTTTTCTCACCTAGCTATGTTAAGATGAATGCACTGACTGCAAGTCCTTTAGATAAGTGGAGCACATGTGAAATCAGGCTCCAGACAGTATCAGGGCAGCCTGCGCGCAAGAAAGAACTAGACTGGATAGTGTATGAGTATCTAAGCTCTCCTCTCCTCTCTTCTGTTTATCGTCCTCAGGGTTCACTCTCTCTGACCTGGACCATGAGCAATGACTCGCCTGTACTGACAAGCCTGACGGAGAACTCCACCGTAAGTACTGCAGCTCTCTACCTACTGTCCTCTCTCCATCCATCTTGTGCTCTCCTACTCTCTCTATCATCTCTCCACCTTCTCTCCATCCATCTTGTGCTCTCCTACTCTCTCTATCATCTCTCCACCTTCTCTCCATCCATCTTGTGCTCTCCTACTCTCTCTCTCTATCATCTCTCCACCTTCTCTCCATCCATCTTGTGCTCTCCTACTCTCTCTATCATCTCTCCACCTTCTCTCCATCCATCTTGTGCTCTCCTACTCTCTCTATCATCTCTCCACTTTCTCTCCATCCATCTTGTGCTCTCCATCCTCCTACTCTCTCTATCATCTCTCCACCTTCTCTCCATCCATCTTGTGCTCTCTCTATCATCTCTCCACTTTCTCTCCATCCATCATCTCTCCACATCTTCTCTCCATCCATCTTGTGCTCCACCTTCCTCCATCCTCTTGTGCTCTCTCCTCTCTATCATCTCATCTCCACCTTCTCTCCATCCATCTTGTGCTCTCCTACTCTCTCTCTCTATCATCTCTCCACCTTCTCTCCATCCATCTTGTGCTCTCCTACTCTCTCTCTCTATCATCTCTCCACCTTCTCTCCATCCATCTTGTGCTCCTACTCTCTCTATCTATCTATCATCTCTCCACCTTCTCTCCATCCATCTTGTGCTCTCCTACTCTCTCTCTCTACCATCTCTCCACCTTCTCTCCATCCATCTTGTGCTCTCCTACTCTCTCATCTCTCCACCTTCTCTCCATCCATCTTGTGCTCTCCTACTCTCTCTCTCTATCATCTCTCCACCTTCTCTCCATCCATCTTGTGCTCTCCTACTCTCTCTCTCTATCATCTCTCCACCTTCTCTCCATCCATCTTGTGCTCTCCTACTCTCTCTCTCTATCATCTCTCCACCTTCTCTCCATCCATCTTGTGCTCTCCTACTCTCTCTCTCTATCATCTCTCCACCTTCTCTCCATCCATCTTGTGCTCTCCTACTCTCTCTATCATCTCTCCACCTTCTCTCCATCCATCTTGTGCTCTCCTACTCTCTCTCTATCATCTCTCCACCTTCTCTCCATCCATCTTGTGCTCTCCTACACTCTCTATCATCTCTCCACCTTCTCTCCATCCATCTTGTGCTCTCCTAATCTCTCTATCATCTCTCCACCTTCTTTTCATCCATCTTGTGCTCCTACTCTCTCTATCTATCATCTCTCCACCTTCTCTCCATCCATCTTGTGCTCCTACTCTCTCTATCATCTCTCCACCTTCTCTCCATCCATCTTGTGCTCTCCTACTCTCTCTATCATCTCTCCACCTTCTCTCCATCCATCTTGTGCTCTCCTACTCTCTCAATCATCTCTCCACCTTCTCTTCATCCACCTCTCTCCATGCTATCTTCATCCTCTCTCCTACCTCTTTTCTCACACTTCTCCCTCTCTCTTTATCTCCCCACAATCTCCCTTCGGTCTCTTCCCTCCATCCTGTTTTTTCTTTTCATTAAGCCCCCAGTCTTTGTGTCCGTAACCCAGAAGCAGACATTGGGTTCAGTGGCTGGCTACAGCCTGTCATTTCAGATGAGCCCATTGGGTTACAGTGGGTTTGAGTGGGTTAGTGATATGGTCTGCAGGTAGCCGGCCAGGGTTTCAGTGGGTTAGTAATATGGTCTGCAGGTAGCCGGCCAGGGTTTCAGTGGGTTAGTAATATGGTCTGCAGGTAGCCGGCCAGGGTTTCAGTGGGTTAGTAATGTGGTCTGCAGGTAGCCGGCCAGGGTTTCAGTAATATGGTCTGCAGGTAGCCGGCCAGGGTTTCAGTGGGTTAGTAATATGGTCTGCAGGTAGCCGGCCAGGGATTTAGCTGCTCCCACTGATTGATTGTGTTGTTCTTACTGTTGAGCTGAGTTTGTAAAAACAGCAGATTGCATTATTACACTACAGTCACTCTGGCAGTGGAGAAGTTGTGTGTGTGTGTGTGTGTGTGTGTGTGATGTTTCCTGTAATGATAACTGAGACCCATCAGGTAATTGTGCTGCCTGTGAGGCTTTCCCTGAAGGAGCCGAGCCGAGCCCTGAGCAAGACAGTTAACCCCCAACAACAGATCCCGAGCGCCAATGATGACAAATTAAGGTAGCCCCAAGCACCTATCTGATTCAGAGGGGTTGGGTCAAATGCAGAAGACACATTTCAGTTGTACAACTGACTAGGTACCCCCCTTTCCCTGTTACTACGCCATAACACACTGTACTCCATCCCCACCTCACTTGTCTAGACCTCCACACAGTCTTTACATGAGTCCCCCTCCTGCTGAACCTATATACCAATGGATGAACCCTGTGTGATATGTTATTCACTAATACACTTCTGTAGTCCAGTAACAGAAAGAGGATGGAGGCAGAGTAAAATGAATATGCTGATGATCACTTATTTAAATGTGTTCACGCTTTCTAAGGTCAAACAATAGGCACACAATTATTTTTGTTTCATTAGTGAATCTAGCGATGCTTTGATCCGAGGCCTGGTTATGCTAGCAGCTAACCTGATGCCAGCTGTTTTCATTCTCAGAAGGGCATTCAATTGGAAACCATGGCCACCTCTCCCTCCCAGTCATTCCTCGTAGAATATTCTCTCAGTTGCTGGATTGTGTGTGTGATTGGAGTTAACAGGTTGACAATGTTTGATTGATGGGTGGTGTTCTGGAACTTTCCCCAGAAGCTAATTCTGAGGGTTCCAAACTCCTCTGTGGAAAATGTAGAGTTGCAGACTCAGATCGTTCCCATATCTCTACATTCGTTCTTTGTCTGTCTCTCACTCTTGTCTCACTCTCTCCATCTCGCTCTCTCTCTCTCATTCCATCCCCCCCTTCTCTCTCTCTCTCTCTCTCTCATTCTATCCCCCTCTCTCTCTCTCTCTCTCTCTCTCTCATTCTATCCCCCTCTCTCTCTCTCTCTCTCTCTCTCTCTCTCTCTCTCTCTCTCTCTCTCTCTCTCTCTCTCTCTCTCTCTCTCTCTCTCTCTCTCTCTCTCTCTCTCTCTCTCTCTCTCTCTCTCATTCTATCCCCCCTTCTCTCTCTCTCAAGGGTGCATTAGTTATTCACTCCGTATACAGTAATACTGTGTGGAAGGTTGACCTTGTTGTTCCCTCAGACAAGGTTATGAATCACTGTAGACTCTTGTGATCTAGAGGGCTTCCCCATCCATAGTATGGAGTGTTCGGTCTTTCACTCAAACACCAATCTTAGCATGACTCATAGCACATTTGATATCACAGCCAATCCCGTACTGTCCTCTCTGTCTTAATCATAGTGTAATTAGAGTAGAGGGGTGTGTTAAATGAAATTCAATATAGAACTGCTTTGTCATTGGCTTTTAATGGCCCTCCATTATCAGAATCAGTCCATAATACAACATCAGCAGAAAAGTCTGGTTCTCACTGCTTACCACCGTCTGACTGTCTCCTCCTGATGATGCCGCCCTGTCGCCCCTCCTCTCTCCTCTTCTCTCTCTCTCCTCTCCCCCCTCTCCCCCTCCTCTCCCCCTCCCTCCCTCTCTCCATCTCCTCCGTCTCACCGTCTCCCTCTCTCCCCCGTCTCTCCCTCTCTCCCCCTCTACCCCTCTCTCCTCATCTCCCTCTCTCCTCCTCTCTCCCTCTCTCCTCTCTCCTCCTCCTCTCTCCTTCTCTTCTCCTCTCCCACTCTCCCCCTCTCTCTCCATATCCTCCTCTCCCCCGTCTCTCCCCCTCTCTCTCTCTCTCTCTCTCTCTCTCTCTCTCTCTCTCTCTCTCTCTCTCTCTCTCTCCCCCTCTCCCCCTCTCCTCCTATCTCCCTCTCTCCCCCTCTCCCCCTCTCCTCCTCTCCCCCTCTCCCCCTCTCTCCCCCTCTCCTCTACATCTTCCCTCCTTTTCTCCATGCATTTCCATTTTTAGCATGCAGAGTCTTCACTTTCCCCTCAGTCAGATGAGCAGGGAAATTGAATTAAAGGTCTCATTGACGTTTGGATTCTAATCCTGAGGATCACTTAGGGAAGACAGAGCACGTTAATCACAAAGTACAGAGAAAAGCAGTTGTGCAACATTATTGTATGTGTGTATGTGTGGCTTACATCTTTCTGTATTAATACATCCATATTAAATATTACACTGCTGAGCTGACACAGTAATGGGACAAAAATATTTCTTCTAACTTCAAAAGGAAAATGATCTTTTTCACTAGTCATGTAGCTGAGATGTTGGCTCGCCACAGTAGATTCACACACGCATTCACACAAACATGGTGTGAAAACATAATGCATTTCAAAATAATACTGTATTGCAGGCTATCTATTCAATCATTGATTGACAATACAATACATTATGACGCACAACCGTAATGCAAGGCAAAACCCTTTAATGGGATGCAAAGTATGAAATACAATAGATTTTCTATCATATTTCTGTCACCTATCCAGTCATTTCAGATCTGTGTACACTGAAAGTGTTTGCCACGAGGGTAAACTGCTAGGCTAAATTAAACCTGAAGAGTCACACCCCGTTTCTCCAGATAGATGTTCCCTTAACCAAAGATCTATTTGGGAAACGTTTACAGACTGCCATTGGTTGATAGGGGTTGTGTCTAGGGTACGGTACTATGCCCTCTGACCCTTATGGTCCTTCCCTCTATACAGGAGGTGCCAGTGTCGGTAGGACGGGTTGAGAACTATGTGATCCTGCTGGTCCTGCTGTGTGTGTTCGCTGGAGGTTCACTGATCCTTCTCTCCGTGCTGTTTCTATACTGTCACCGCTGCTCTGTGGGCAGCCGCCGTTACTCCAGGTACCACACACTTCTCACCTCTACAGTAACCCAACCTACAGCATTATAGGTCATGTCCCTGGCTCTAACTCTGATTAACCCTAAGTGTATTATGTATTAGCACAACTGTGGCACGTCTGCACAGAGAGATTAGGAGACACAGTGTTGAAGTGATTAGGATATAAATGGATTAGTGCTCAGAGTGAAATCAAAATGAGCATTAAATCTCTGATGCCTGGAGACAGTTCTATTTGTGACCGCAAAGGGCAAAGAGACAGTACCAATAACACTCCCTTTCTCCCTCCTTTCTCCCTCTTTTCTCCCTCTTTTCTCCCTCCTTTCTCCCTCTTTTCTCCCTCTTTTCTCCCTCCTTTCTCCCTCTTTTCTCCTTCCTTTCTCCCTCCTTTCTCCCTCTTTTCTCCCTCTTTTCTCCTTCCTTTCTCCCTCCTTTCTCCCTCTTTTCTCCCTCCTTTCTCCCTCTTTTCTCCCTCTTTTCTCCTTCCTTTCTCCCTCCTTTCTCCCTCTTTTCTCCCTCCTTTCTCCCTCTTTTCTCCCTCTTTTCTCCCTCTTTTCTCCTTCCTTTCTCCCTCTTTTCTCCCTCCTTTCTCCCTCTTTTCTCCTTCCTTTCTCCCTCTTTTCTCCCTCTTTTCTCCCTCCTTTCTCCCTCTTTTCTCCTTCCTTTCTCCCTCCTTTCTCCCTATTTTCTCCCTCTTTTCTCCCTCCCTTCTCCCTCCTTTCTCCCTCCTTTCTCCCTCCTTTCTCCCTCTTTTCTCCCTCCTTTCTCCCTCCTTTCTCCCTCTTTTCTCCCTCTTTTCTCCTCTTTTCTCCCTCTTTTCTCCTTCCTTTCTCCCTCCTTTCTCCCTCTTTTCTCCCTCCTTTCTCCCTCTTTTCTCCCTCTTTTCTCCCTCTTTTCTCCTTCCTTTCTCCCTCTTTTCTCCCTCCTTTCTCCCTCTTTTCTCCTTCCTTTCTCCCTCTTTTCTCCTTCCTTTCTCCCTCCTTTCTCCCTCTTTTCTCCCTCTTTTCTCCTTCCTTTCTCCCTCCTTTCTCCCTCTTTTCTCCCTCCTTTCTCCCTCTTTTCTCCCTCTTTTCTCCTTCCTTTCTCCCTCCTTTCTCCCTCTTTTCTCCCTCCTTTCTCCCTCTTTTCTCCCTCTTTTCTCCCTCTTTTCTCCTTCCTTTCTCCCTCTTTTCTCCCTCCTTTCTCCCTCTTTTCTCCTTCCTTTCTCCCTCTTTTCTCCCTCTTTTCTCCCTCCTTTCTCCCTCTTTTCTCCTTCCTTTCTCCCTCCTTTCTCCCTATTTTCTCCCTCCCTTCTCCCTCCTTTCTCCCTCCTTTCTCCCTCCTTTCTCCCTCTTTTCTCCCTCTTTTCTCCCTCCTTTCTCCCTCCTTTCTCCCTCTTTTCTCCCTCTTTTCTCCCTCTTTTCTCCCTCTTTTCTCCTTCCTTTCTCCCTCCTTTCTCCCTCTTTTCTCCCTCCTTTCTCCCTCTTTTCTCCCTCTTTTCTCCCTCTTTTCTCCTTCCTTTCTCCCTCTTTTCTCCCTCCTTTCTCCCTCTTTTCTCCTTCCTTTCTCCCTCTTTTCTCCCTCTTTTCTCCCTCCTTTCTCCCTCTTTTCTCCTTCCTTTCTCCCTCTTTTCTCCCTCTTTTCTCCCTCCTTTCTCCCTCTTTTCTCCTTCCTTTCTCCCTCCTTTCTCCCTATTTTCTCCCTCTTTTCTCCCTCCCTTCTCCCTCCTTTCTCCCTCTTTTCTCCCTCCTTTCTCCCTCCTTTCTCCCTCTTCTTTTCTCCCTCCTTTCTCCCTCCTTTCTCCCTCTTTTCTCCTTCCTTTCTCCCTCTTTTCTCCCTCCTTTCTCCCTCTTTTCTCCCTCTTTTCTCCCTCTTTTCTCCCTCTTTTCTCCCTCTTTTCTCCCTCTTTTCTCCCTCTTTTCTCCCTCTTTTCTCCCTCCTTTCTCCCTCTTTTCTCCCTCTTTTCTCCCTCCTTTCTCCCTCTTTTCTCCCTCCTTTCTCCCTCTTTTCTCCCTCTTTTCTCCCTCTTTTCTCCCTCCTTTCTCCCTCTTTTCTCCTTCCTTTCTCCCTCTTTTCTCCCTCCTTTCTCCCTCCTTTCTCCCTCTTTTCTCCCTCTTTTCTCCCTCCTTTCTCCCTCTTTTCTCCCTCTTTTTCTGTCCTCTGTATGCAGGGCCAGTGATGATCCAGAGAAGACTAATACCACCTATGTGGAGGATTCACAGCCCACACAAGGTAAGGAGGATGTACATTCTACTTCCGTTTAGACACAGAATATTTTTATTAAAACCATAAAAACTGACACCTTCTCCTTACATTTTTTCTCTCCTCTTGTCTCGTCTCGTCTCCTCTCCTTTCCTCTCCTCTTCTTACATCTCCTCTCTTCTCCGCTCCGCTCCCTCTCACATCACCTCTCCCATCACCTCTCCTCCTCTCCTCTCCTCCCCTCTCTCCAGACATCACTATAAGGCTAGATGAATCAGATGCTCTCTCACCGTCTACCTGCCATGATGAAGAGACAGACAGGTTCATGTCCACCTGCTCTACTGGCCGCCGTGTCTCCTTCAATGAGTCAGCTCTTTACGAAAAGGAGAGCAAGACTCAGGACAAAGGACGCAGGTACAGGACAATGTTATTTACAAAATGGCTGCCGTGTATCACTCAGGTTGATGTTGCAACACAAGTACAGATTGGTGGTGGAAGTGGAGAGTCGTCTCCATACATTAAGTCTTTTGAAGCAAGGTCTTCCTTGGAAAACAATCTCTTTATCTCAATGGAAACTTGGGACTGAATTAAATTTAGATACCATTTCCTTCCTCTCCTCCTACTCAGATACACCCTCACAGAAGGGGACTTCCATCATCTGAAGAAGGCCCGTCTGACCCACCTCCCCCTGGCCCCCCCTCCCTCTACCCTGAAGATACTCACCATCATGGAGTGTGAATCTACAGAGAGCAGCAGCCTCAACGTCAACGAACCGCCCACTCCCAAACCCCCACTGTACCCCCTCTACCAGGTAAACATCCACATTTTACATTTAGCATGATTTACTTTTTCATGGTAAAAAACCATAGCATTTATTGGTTAAGGGCATTAGAACTTCAGGTGTCAGGGAAGGTAGATAACAATCTAGCTGACTCAATTACTCAACCAGAGGTGGTTGGTAGGATGGTTGGAGGATCTATTGTAATGGCTAGAAGGGAATCGATAGAACAAAGTCAATATGTTTGATGTGTTTGATACGGTTCCATTGATTCCATTCCAACCATGACAATGAGCCCATCCTCCTATAGCTCCTCCCACCAGGATCCTCTGTACTCAACCTACTATACAACCTTGCGATTGCTTTTCCCTGATCATCCTAACTGAACCTCGTGTGTTGTGTAGTCTTCTGAGAGGGCTGGGCCCGCCTGGTTGGGCCAGAGCTCTGGTAGTGCCCTCCCTGGAGACATCCACCACTACATCCTACTGGACTCCAGACTCAGCTACAGTCCACCAATCCTGTGCCCCCCAACCCCCCGCTCCAGAACCGTGAGTATTATACATGACTTTATACACACACCACTACAGACTCTGATGAAGAGATATCACTCTCTATTTTGGAACCCTGCATGCCCCTTGGTGACAGGGGTTCAAGCCCCCACTTGTCTGTCCTTAAAACCCTTTCCTTGACCCTCTCTATATGCACATTATCTCTATAGCTACGTTATCTACCGATCTCTACTTCTACTCTATCTGCTTTGACAGGCGGAGGCCGTAGGGGACGGGCCATGGGTTAGGACAGAAGGAGAGGGGGAGATTACAGGGACGAGAGGAGTGAGGGGAATGTCTCCGGCCCCCGTCCACCGGGGTTCCGTTCTGCACTTCTTCTGCAAACTGAGACGGCATGCCAGCTTGGAGGGGGCCGGGCCTTACTTCAGGAAGTGGAAGTTTGACAGCAGCCATCGTGCCGCCAGTCTAGACACCAAAGGTGAGAGGTCATGTTGCTAGGCTAGAGGCATATGTCTGGTTTTATTAAGTTAAAGTTTTTGGACTAATGTGAAATTTAAAGGTAATTTCCAATTGAGCCAACATACGGTGCATTTGAAAAGTATTCAGACCAATTGCCTTTTTCCACATTTTGTAACGTTACAGCCTTATTATAAAATGTATTAAATTGTTTACCATAAAGGCCTGATTGGTGGAGTGCTGAGTGCAGAGATGGTTGCCTTCTGGAAGGTTGTCCCATCTCCACAGAGGAACTCTGGAGCTCTGTCAGAGTGACCATTAGGTTCTTGGTCACCTCCCTGACCAAGGCCCTTCTCCCCAGATTGCTCAGTTTGGCCAGGCGGCCAGCTCTAGGATAAGTCTTGGTGGTTCCAAACTTCTTCCATTTAAGAATGATGGAGGCCACTGTGTTCTTGGGGACCTTCAATGCTGCAGAAATGTTTTTGTACCCTTCCTCAGATTCGTGCCTCGACACAATCCTGTCTCAGAGCTCTACGGCCAATTCCTTCGACCTCATGGCTTGGTTTTTGCTCAGACATGCACTGTCAACTGTGGGACCTTATATAGACAGGTGTGTGTCTTTAGAAATCATGTCGAATCAATTGAATTTACCACAGGTGGACTCTGACCTCAGTTAAGTTGTAGAAACATCTCAAGGATGATCAATGGAAACAGGATGCACCTGAGCTCAATTTGGTGTGTCTTAGCAAAGGGTTTGAATACTGATGTAAATAAAGTATTTCTTAAAACCTGTTTTTGCTTTGTCACTATGGGGTATTGTGTGTAGATTGATGAGAAAAAATGTTTTATTTAATCGATTTTAGAATAAAGGCCGTAACGTAACAAAATGTGGAAAAAGTCAAGGGGTCTGAATACTTTCTGAATGCAGTGTTTACCGTGAATGCCGTCTCCGAGAATGCGGAAACAATGTCAGTGGCACCATAACGCAGATTTTCTGCACTACTGATTGAATCGAGTCCTAAACTGCATTGGAATCGATATGAAGATAGAGGAGAGGAGAACACTGTGTGTGTGTGTGTGTGTGTTTCCCCCAGGCTCTCCTAAGAGACGTCCATTCCAGAGACAGAGAGCAGCCAGTGATAACACAGACCCAACTGAAGAGGACTCACCCCCTTCTCCCCCTCTCCGCCGTGACATCATCCAGCCCCTCCCCTCTGCACACAGCCAGAGCAGCGGCCTACAGCATCTCTCTGCAGGGTCGCTATCGCCCCCCACCTGCCCACCCTCACCCTGTCTCAGCAGGTACCATTCACAGACTCTTACTTCTAACAAACAGTATTGTACTCATATCGGTTATAGGGGTACCCATTGAATCTGAATAAATGATCGATTCTGTAACTTAACTACTTTTGATAAGTGCAGTGTGTTAAGACAGATAAGAGACAGGCAGGTGAGAAATAAAACACGTGGGTGTTGTTTGATGGTGAATCTACCTGATGTCTCTCTGTCTCTCTGCAGGTTAGAGGTGGAGGCGGTGGTAGAGGCTGCCAGCAGCAGCAGGACAGAGAGAAACGCAACTCACCCACCACCAGAGCCCCCTGAGACCCAAGAGAGAGGGCAAGAGCCTGGGGAGGAAGCGACGGGAACAGGAACAGGGTTATGGAGAGAAGCTGGGGCAGTGACAAGAAAAGAAGCAAGAGAGGAGGTCAATGAATGGGTTGGGCCAGGAGAAGAGTCAGATGAAGATGAAGAGGAAGAGACAGATGTTTTAGGGACAGAACAAAGGGTGGGTATGGGATCAGAGATAATGGAAGGTCTGTGTACAGACGAAGCCCAAGAGGGAGGAGAAAGTTTCCAGGCAGAGCTAGGAGCTGAGGCAAGGATAAGGGCAAGGACTGCGGTTGGGTTGGGGGCCACTTCAAATACAGAAGCAGGGATGGGGTTAAGAGCCAAGACAGGGGTAGGGGCTGTTCTGGGAACAGAAAGAGAGGTCGAGACAGAAGACAGGTTTGAGTCAACGTTAGAGGTGGGGGCAATAACAGGGGCAGAATTAGAAATTGAGGCAGGGCTAGGGGCATCAGGGGTGAGGATAAAGGCAGATTCTGGATCAGGGTTAGAAGGGGTGCTAAGTGCTGGAGCAGGGCCAGGGTTATGGGAAGATCCAGGGCCTCGATCAAGGTCTGGGTCTGGGGTGTGTATCAGTCGACAGGAGAGCTCTGAGACCCAGCCCTCCCTGTACAGAGACATCTGGAGCCTGCGAGCTTCTCTGGAGCAGTATGCCTCCTCGGACCAGAGCAGCACGGACAGGGAGTCCATACGCAGCGACGCCGACAGCGTGTGTTCACTAGGAGGCGCTGCAGCCCGGTCCGGCTTTGCTGCCTGTCTCTCCCAGGACCTTGGCGACGAACTGGAGGAAGAATGGGAGTATGGGGACACGGGAAGGGAGAGGGGAGACAGAGGACAGAGGGAGACAGAGGGGGAGGGGGAATACAGGGACACTGGAAGAAAGATTGGGCACAGGGGGGTCCAAAGGAGAGATAGTGAGGGTGGAGGAGGAGAAGGGGGAACCCGGGTAGGAGGAGGAGGCGAAGGGGAGGTGTGCAGCCGGAAGCTCCTGCAGATGGACAGTGGGTACACGTCCATTGAGGCTCCGATAAGGGCCCCTGAGGAGCTGAGGCTGTTCGGGGCCCCTGTAGGCCCTCGTGGGAAGACGGCATCGGAGAGAAGGCTGTTCTTCACCAGCTCTGGTAGGAAGGGCACCGTGTGTGAGAGCTTCGAGGCCAAGGTGTTCCAGGAGGAGTTGGAGGATGAGATGGGAAAGAGTACTGAGGTGGAAGAGAAACCTTTGAAGAGGTCCCCAAGGTCTACTAATGGAGGAAAGACGCTTGTTCTGAAAGATCTGTCACAATCGGTATCACCACTAAAATCGCTACAACTGCAACAACCGCCGCTGCAGTCGCCCCAAGCCCAACCCCAACCCATTCCCTCGCCACGGCCCGTACGCCTCCGTCGGCGTGACTACAGCATAGACGAGAAGACGGACGCACTGTTCAACGAGTTCCTGCGTCACGATCCCCGCTTCGACCAGCAGGAGTCGCCACTGCGCTCCCGGCACCGCTCGCGCATCCACCTTCGCAAGCAGTGGCAGCGCCACAAGCAGTACAGCGACCCGGGGTCTGGTGCTGGGGGGCGCTACTCGCCCTCTCTAGAGAGGCAGAGTTTCAGACCCTTACGGAGGGGCGACAGTGCGGGATACCCTCTAGACACACGCTATCACAGCACGCTGTCTCGTATCGCCAGCGCAGCCGACGAGGAGACCAGTGAGGGGGCGGCTAGTGAGGGAGCAACCAATGAGGGTGCGGCCTGTGAGGGTGCGGTGCATGAGAACACAGACGTTAAGGAGTCAACCAATCAGGGCACAGGGAATGAGACTGTAGCCAATCAGGACATAGCTAGTCTGTCATCTGACACACTGAGGGCTGAGGCCAGTGGGATGGACCCGAGGGTAGACAATTACAACAACAACAGTAGCCAATCTTTGACACTATCAGAGAGTTACTCCTCTGTCCCCACACAGAACCCTCCTGTGGCTCTCCCTAAGTCCCTGAAAGACTCCCACATCGATCCCCCTATTCTCCACATTGAAGACCCTGAATCCCCAGGCTTAAATCCCCATCCTCAGCCCCAGGCTCAGGCTCCATCCCCTTGCCTGTCTGATAAGCTTTCTGTGACCCTGGAGGACAGGCTCTACACTGGGCTGTGGAGGACAGGGCAGGGTCAGGGAGGACCAGAGTATGTGGTTGGAGCCATCTCCCTCTCCTCTTCCCCTGAGCCCTCCAGCCCTGTGTAGCCGGCTGACTTTTCACGCCTCCAGTTAGGACCATGTCATCTCACTTCAGTTCATTCAATGGATGATTTTTTCTATTTCTACTATATAGCATTAAATAAACAAAAGACCTTCCCACATGTAAGTGACCCCCCCTTTTCTCTGGCTTTGAACACTTCCTCATGACTTACATCTCTTCCTGTACAGGTATAGGCATCTGCATTGCTTGCTGTTTGGGGTTTTAGGCTGGGATTCTGTACAGCACTTTGTGACATTGGCTGATATAAAAAGGGCTTTATAAATACATTTGATTGATTGATAGTTCGTGCTATCTGGGGTCCTTGGGGTGTCCCAATCCTAAACCTAACCTCTACCCTAACCAAAACCCTAACCCTTAAATAACCTTAACCGTTTTAAATTTCAACTTCAATTGGGTGATGTCAGAGTTGACACGTCCCAAGGATATCGTTTAGATGTTTAGACTAGGCTCTGATACAGGTTTCTTGACTGATACTTTACCCAATTCATATGATATGACAATATGGCTATTGGCTGCACTCTCTATTCTCTTCCAGTGTGATTCCCTACAACCTTATGTTACCATGAAACTAGGTGCTGTGGCATCTTTTCTGGTAGACTATGAAAGATAGAAATCTGCGACCTTAGATTTCCATAGTTACCGGTATATTCTTGCTTTAGATAGATATTCATCTCGGTTAACCCACAACTAAAACCTTGCGTAAATTGGTCAACATATTCGAGCAACAGTAGTTGTCACGACGGGATTTCTATGTCAGTATTCAAGTTTTCAAGATATATAACTTTCAAAATGTAGAAATTACAGCTGGTGTGATGCATTTTGAAAGTTTTATATATCTTGAAAACTTGATTACTGACATGCAAAATATGTTTGGACTATATCAACAATGGAATTAAATGGAATGAAACAAATACCAAAATATCATTTTTGGGTGGAATTGTCCTTTAAGCACTGCCTTCGCCCCAATCCTGATGCTCCAAATAACCAGTGATGAAAACCCAAAGACCAGAACTTAGTCCCATGCAGCTCACCACTTCGTGACAGATTATACAGTTCTATGAAAGATTAGATAGCTATCCTTGCTAGGAGATTAGATATCCAATTCCTAGCTAGATTATTGCTAGCATTTAAACACGCCCCTATCCATATTGACGGGACGGCAGTGGAGAAGGTGGAAAGCTTCAAGTTCCTCGGTGTACACATCACTGACAATCTGAAATGGCCCACCCAGACAGACAGTGTTGTGAAGAAGGCGCAACAGCACCTCTTCAACCTCAGGAGGCTGAAGAAATTGGGCTAGGCCCCTAAAATCCTCACAAACTTTTACAGATGCACAATTGAGGACATCCTGTCAGGCTGTATCACTGCCTGGTATGGAAACTGCTCCGCCCACAACCACAGGGCTCTCCAGAGGGTGGTGCGGTCTGCCCAACACATCACCAGGGGAAACTACCTGTCCTCCAGGACACCTACAGCACCCAATGTCACAGGAAGGCCAATAAGATCATCAAGGACATCAACCACCCGAGCCACGGCCTGTTCACCCCGCTGTCACCCAGAAGGCGAGGTCAGTACAGGTGTATCCAAGCTGGGACCAAGAGACTGAAAAACAGATTCTATCTCAAGGCCATCAGACTGCTAAATGACCATCACTAGCTGGCTTCCACCCGGTTAAGCAACCCTACACCTTAGAGGCTGCTGCCCTATGTACATAGACTTGAAATCACTGGCCACTTTAATAATGAAACACTAGTCACTTTAATAATGTTTACATACTGCTTTACTCATCTCATATGTATATACTGTATTCTATTCCACTGTATTTTAGTCAATGCCACTCCAACATTGCTCAAGCTATTATTTATATATTTCTTAATTCCATTCTTTTACTTTTAGATTTGTGTGTATTGTTAGATACTACTGCGCTGTTGGAGCTAGGAACACAAGCATTTCGCTACATCCGCAATAACATCTGCTAAATATGTGTATGTGACCGATAAAATTTGATTTGACTTCCCTGCTCACATCCTTTTTCTGTCATACTAGTGTAATTTACAGCATGATATGTGTGTAAACAATGTGAAAATGAATACTGTACAGTTTTACATAATAGGAAATGCACTTTGATGGGAAGATAATATGGTATGTTTGTCATTTTCCTCATTCCAAAACGTCTTGTCTTCAAATGTCCTTCTCATCCTGATTATCATTGAGTATGGGTAATGTCATCCTGAGTCTCATTGAGTATGGGTAATGTCATCCTGAGTATCATTGAGTATGGGTAATGTCATCCCGAGTCTCATTGAGTATGGGTAATGTCATCCTGAGTCTCATTGAGTATGGGTAATGTCATCCTGAGTATCATTGAGTATGGGTAATGTCATCCTGAGTCTCATTGAGTATGGGTCATGTCATCCTGAGTCTCATTGAGTATGGGTAATGTCATCCTGAGTCTCATTGAGTATGGGTAATGTCATCCTGAGTCTCATTGAGTATGGGTAATGTCATCCTGAGTCTCATTGAGTATGGGTCATGTCATCCTGAGTCTCATTGAGTATGGGTAATGTCATCCTGAGTCTCATTGAGTATGGGTAATGTCATCCTGAGTCTTATTGAGTATGGGTAATGTCATCCTGAGTCTCATTGAGTATGGGTAATGTCATCCCGATTATCATTGAGTATGGGTCATGTCATCCTGAGTATCATTGAGTATGGGTCATGTCATCCTGATTATCATTGAGTATGGGTCATGTCATCCTGAGTATCATTGAATATGGGTAATGTCATCCTGTATGGGTAATGTCATCCTGATTATCATTGAGTATGGGTCATGTCATCCTGAGTATCATTGAGTATGGGTAATGTCATCCTGTATGGGTCATGTCATCCTGAGTATCATTGAGTATGGGTCATGTCATCCTGAGTATCATTGAGTATGGGTCATGTCATCCTGATTATCATTGAGTATGGGTCATGTCATCCTGAGTATTATTGAGTATGGGTAATGTCATCCTGTATGGGTAATGTCATCCTGATTATCATTGAGTATGGGTCATGTAATATAATAATATAATATAATAATATATATAATATAATATAATATATAATAATAATATATGCCATTTAGCAGACGCTTTTATCCAAAGCGACTTACAGTCATGTGTGCATACATTCTACGTATGGGTGGTCCCGGGGATAGAACCCACTACCCTGGCGTTACAAGCGCCATGCTCTACCAACTGAGCTACACAGGACCCATCCTGAGTATCATTGAGTATGGGTAATGTCATCCTGTATGGGTCATGTCATCCTGAGTATCATTGAGTATGGGTCATGTCATCCTGATTATCATTGAGTATGGGTCATGTCATCCTGATTATCATTGAGTATGGGTCATGTCATCCTGAGTATCATTGAGTATGGGTCATGTCATCCTGATTATCATTGAGTATGGGTAATGTCATCCTGTATGGGTAATGGGTGTCTGTCCATAGAGTTGACTGGATTCTAGTCTGGTAGTTTGCTCCATTTATGCATTCAAAACAAATGAGCACCCAGATTACTTGAGTAACACATGATGACAAGATTTGATTCATATTGATTCTCTATTCATTGTTATTTATCTATTTGCTCATTGTATGTGCTCTCCTGTATTGCATCTTCAATGGCATCATATTAAAGTTTTAAAAAACAGTTAATGAAACAACCCCTAGAAAATGGGCATATTTTGTGTAAAGTTCTACCATATCTAGAAAACAAATGGTTGTCTATGCTCTTCCTCTTTTGTCTCCCCTCTCCAATTTCCCAGACCCCTATCAGCACTAGAAACCAGAAGTTATAACTACAACTCATTCCAATTCCATGACTTCGACCTTCCATCCTCTCATGTTGTGTCTGTAAATTGATTATAGTAGGGGAATCCATTTCCCCCTGGAGGCCTGAGCTGAGGGAACAGGGACGTGTCGCAGGCAGGCATCTAGCTGTCTGCTGGATGAAGGGCACTTACCATAAGCCTGACTGACACAATACTCTAAGTCTACGTTTACACAGGCCAATCAAATCAGCTCTGAAAAAGATCTCATGTGAAAATGTCTGATGAGGGGAGAGAAAGAGGACAGAGAGCGATAGAGGGTGAGGGAAGAGAAAGAGGACAGACAGAGCGATAGAGGGTGAGTTGAGAGAAAGAGGACACAGAGCGATAGAGGGTGAGGGGAGAGAAAGAGGACAGAGAGCGATAGAGGGTGAGGGGAGAGAAAGAGGACAGACAGAGCGATAGAGGGTGAGGGGAGAGAAAGAGGACACAGAGCGATAGAGGGTGAGGGGAGAGAAAGAGGACAGACAGAGCGATAGAGGGTGAGGGGAGAGAAAGAGGACAGACAGAGCGATAGAGGGTGAGTTGAGAGAAAGAGGACACAGAGCGATAGAGGGTGAGGGGAGAGAAAGAGGACAGAGAGCGATAGAGGGTGAGGGAAGAGAAAGAGGACAGACAGAGCGATAGAGGGTGAGTTGAGAGAAAGAGGACACAGAGCGATAGAGGGTGAGGGGAGAGAAAGAGGACAGACAGAGCGATAGAGGGTGAGGGGAGAGAAAGAGGACAGACAGAGCGATAGAGGGTGAGGGGAGAGAAAGAGGACAGAGAGCGATAGAGGGTGAGGGGAGAGAAAGAGGACAGACAGAGCGATAGAGGGTGAGGGGAGAGAAAGAGGACACAGAGCGATAGAGGGTGAGGGGAGAGAAAGAGGACAGACAGAGCGATAGAGGGTGAGGGGAGAGAAAGAGGACACAGAGCGATAGAGGGTGAGGGGAGAGAAAGAGGACAGAGAGCGATAGAGGGTGAGGGGAGAGAAAGAGGACAGACAGAGCGATAGAGGGTGAGGGGAGAGAAAGAGGACAGAGAGCGATAGAGGGTGAGGGGAGAGAAAGAGGACAGGGAAAGAGGAGAAAGAGAGAGCAGGGGACTGGGAGGGGAGACCTGGGGGATGTAGCTCTCATAGGACTATGAAATCAGAGTTGCAATTAGGATCATTGACTGACTGATCAAAACGCTAAATGTTAAATGCTTCCAGTACAGTGGTTTGACCCTGCATACGCTGAGTGACTTCTCAGCACCCAATACCACTGGAAGGGATATTTAATAACCCCTAACCCCACTGGAAGGGCTATTTAATGACCCCTAACCCCACTGGAAGGGCAATTTAATGACCCCTAACCCCACTGGAAGGGCAATTTAATGACCCCTAATACCACTGGAAGGGATATTTAATGACCTCTAACCCCCCTGGAAGGGATATGTAATGACCCCTAACCCCACTGGAAGGGATATTTAATGACCCCTAACCCCCCTGGAAGGGATATGTAATGACCCCTAACCCCCTGGAAGGGATATGTAATGACCCCTAACCCCACTGGAAGGGATATTTAATGACCCCTAACCCCCCTCGAAGGGATATTTAAAGATCCCTAATACCACTGGAAGGGATATTTAAAGACCCCTAACCCCACTGGAAGGGATATTTAATGACCCCTAACCCCCCTCGAAGGGATATTTAATGATCCCTAATACCACTGGAAGGGATATTTAAAGACCCCTAACCCCACTGGAAGGGATATTTAATGATCCCTAATACCACTGGAAGGGATATTTAAAGACCCCTAACCCCACTGGAAGGGATATTTAATGATCCCTAATACCACTGGAAGGGATATTTAATGACCCCTAACCCCCCTCGAAGGGATATTTAATGATCCCTAATACCACTGGAAGGGATATTTAAAGACCCCTAACCCCACTGGAAGGGATATTTAATGATCCCTAATACCACTGGAAGGGATATTTAAAGACCCCTAACCCCACTGGAAGGGATATTTAATGATCCCTAATACCACTGGAAGGGATATTTAAAGACCCCTAACCCCACTGGAAGGGATATTTAATGATCCCTAATACCACTGGAAGGGATATTTAAAGACCCCTAACCCCACTGGAAGGGATATTTAATGATCCCTAATACCACTGGAAGGGATATTTAAAGACCCCTAACCCCACTGGAAGGGATATTTAAAGACCCCTAACCCCACTGGAAGGGATATTTAAAGACCCCTAACCCCACTGGAAGGGATATTTAATGATCCCTAATACCACTGGAAGGGATATTTAAAGACCCTTAATGACCCTTTTGCTTAAGCAATGTTGTACCTTCTGAAAACTTGAGTTAATCCTTGAAACACTGAGTACTTGTACATATCACATTGTTTTTGAGAATGATGAAGTGAACAGTGTAAATCCATTGGTACCCCTACTGGAACCAGGGGGCGAGTTGTGTTGTACCTTGAATAAAGGGTCCCTGTCCATGTATCTGGTCATTTAGTGGAGAGGAAAAAGATCTGTACACTTTCAAAGTCCCAGATGTTTTGTAATGCCTTGATACCTACTGTAGATGTCGAGGGACCAACCAATGTATATATTCATTTAGGATTTTTCCTAAAAAAATCAAATGAGGCAAAGAGGCAAAGAAAGAAGAAACGAGATGTGTTCACTTCACTTCCTGAACAGTAGAATAAAATAACCATGATGGCAGAGATGACTAGGGAACAACAGAGGATGCAATGCAGACATCCACATCACACAACAGTCAGTATCATCACCAGAATGGTGGAGAAATAGGGGTGGGCTAATTACAACAGCTAAGAAAAGAGACTTTGGGTCCAATCTACAGTAGGTATCAAGGCATTCTAAAACATCTGGGATTTTGAAAGTGTACAGACCTTTAAAAAGAAAAAGAAATACCAGTATCATGTATTATTGTAAAGAAATAAAAAAATATTTCTTAACATGGTATTTATTTAATAAGAATAAGGTCAGAAAAGCTGGAATTCTTCATTAATCAAAGGTACATTTGAGGTTTCTCATCCAGTTTTGCTGGCCTGGCCTCTGCATAGATCCTCTCAGTGCCTGGCTGACGTGGGCAGCATTCGTCTCCATTTTATGCAACCCCGCCACTCCATCAAGCCCAGCACTGAGAATAGATCACAGAGCGAGTGAGTCAGAGCATAGGGAGGGAGGGGAGCAGATGAGTCAGAGCATAGAGACAGGAAGGGGAAGGAGGGGATAGAGAGCGGGGGAAAGAGAGAGGGCAAGGACAACAGAGGAGAGAGTAGGTGAGTCAGACCAGAGAGCGAAAGAGAGAAATGAAAAGGTGAAAGAGAAGTGAGTGACAGGGTGAAAAAAGGCTACCGGTGTATCTTCAATCATACAGATGTCTGACGCCATATTATCCCGGTTTTCCTGAGGGCTGATTGAAACCCATTTCACGTTTTCTGAGCCCCTCATTTCAGTTTCATAGTCAAGAATCCCCCTCAATCCCCCGTCCCACTCAGGGGCAAGTGTTTACTCCAACGCCAGTGTAGGTGTGAAATAAACTGAAAAAGCGCATGGTCGTTAAACACCTGCATTTTAATAACCATACATGGTGTACAAAACATTAGGAACACCTTCCTAATATTGAGTTGCACTGATGAATTGAGGCTATTCTGGGGGCGAAAGGGGGTGCATGGACTCTACAAGGTGTGGAAAGCATTCCACAGGGATGCTGGCCCATACTGACTCCAATGCTTCCCACAGCATTTCAATAGTACTTTAAAGTATTTTTACTTAAGTAGTTGCTTTGGGTATCTGTACATTACTATTCATATATTTGACTACTTTTACTTTACTTTACTATATTCCTTAAAGATAATGTACTTTTCTCACCAGTTTCCCAGACACCTAAAAGTATTAATTACATTTGAAATGTTTAGCAGGACAGGAAAATAGTCCAATTCACACTTATCAAGAGAACATCCCTGGTCACCCTGCTGCCTAAACATACATGCTTCGTTAGTAAATAATGTCCGAGTGTTGGTGTACCCCTGGCTCTCCATACATTTAAAAACAAGAAAATCAGGCCATCTGGTTTCCTTAATATATGGAATATGAAATTATTTTTACTCTTACTTTTGATACTAAGGTATATTTTAATCCAAATACTTGGACTTTTTAAGTAGTATTTTACTTTTACTCAAGTACAACAATTGGATACTTTTTTCACCACTGCAGTTGTGCCAAGTTGGCTTGATGTCTGATACAAACAGGAAACTGCTGAGTGTGGAAAAACTCCGTTGCAGTTCTTGACACACTCAACCCAGTGTGCCTGGCACCTACTATCATACCCCATTCAAAGGCACCGAAATATTTCGTCTTGCCCATTCACCCTCTGAACGGCACACATACACAATCCATGTCTCAAGGCTTAAAAATAATGATTTAACCCATCCCCTCCCTTTCATCTACACTGATTGAAGTGGATTTAACAAGTGACATTTATAAAGGGATCATAGCCTTCACCTTGATAGTCTAAAAGAAAGAGCCGGTGTTCTTAATGATTTGTCCACTCAGTGTATGTTCAGAATATAAAATAAAATGGGAGACAGACAACAAGGATTTGGTTCAGACGTGTTTTATATAAATAATAATAAAAAAAGATTAATTGGAAAAAATAAACAAAACCTAATGAACACAATAAAGCCCCTCCCAACACACCAGTGGTGGAGGCCAATGTTTCAGTCTGTTTGTCTGTTCTTAACTCAGCAGTTTCCCTTTCTCAAAGTTTAATCCAGCATGCAGTTTTTATATCAGTATCACTATCCTCAGTTAAAATGAAGAGCTATTCTTTATCAACCGAATTCCTTTTACAATGTGTATCTTTAGGTTCTGTCAAATAAAAGGTTGTCTAAGAACTAAAACCAATGGGGTCAGAGTTCACGAAGGTGGGACTTGCACGGCCAGCCATGCCTCCTCTGGGACAGCCTGAGAGGGGAGGACGGAGGGAGCAAAAGAACAGAGGGGGAACGGAAACACAAAGAGCCACTTCACACAAAGACCCTTGAGGGTACAGTCTGTTTCTCTGCTGCTCTCTGTCCATCTCTCCGCTGTGCGCATGACATCCTTGAAGAGTTTGTAGCCAAATGGTTCAGGAGGAACAACATCAGCAGTTCTCTCTCACCCTTTGCCAAGGATGGGAAAGATAAACCTAAGAGGAGAGAGAGGCAAGCTTTATTCTAGTTCATTTCATTGTACAACTATTGCATGACAAATAGGATGATTTATGACGTACAGACTTGAAGTCTATTTAAAGGGCTTTGCACCCTTCGCATTATTTGAGCATCAAAGGCTTATTTGTCCCTCTGCCTCCGGCAAAACACACAGCGTGTCCCTCTGCCTCCGGCAAAACACACAGCGTGTCCCTCTGCCTCCGGCAAAACACACAGCGTGTCCCTCTGCCTCCGGCAAAACACACAGCGTGTCCCTCTGCCTCCGGCAAAACACACAGCGTGTCCCTCTGCCTCCGGCAAAACACACAGCGTGTCCCTCTGCCTCCGGCAAAACACACAGCGTGTCCCTCTGCCTCCGGCAAAACACACAGCGTGTCCCTCTGCCTCCGGCAAAACACACAGCGTCCTCTGTCCCTCTGCCTCCGGCAAAACACACAGCGTGTCCCTCTGCCTCCGGCAAAACACACAGCGTGTCCCTCTGCCTCCGGCAAAACACACAGCGTGTCCCTCTGCCTCCGGCAAAACACACAGCGTGTCCCTCTGCCTCCGGCAAAACACACAGCGTGTCCCTCTGCCTCCGGCAAAACACACAGCGTGTCCCTCTGCCTCCGGCAAAACACACAGCGTGTCCCTCTGCCTCCGGCAAAACACACAGCGTGTCCCTCTGCCTCCGGCAAAACACACAGCGTGTCCCTCTGCCTCCGGCAAAACACACAGCGTGTCCCTCTGCCTCCGGCAAAAACACAGCGTGTCCCTCTGCCTCCGGAAAGCAGCTGAATAAAGGGGGGAGGCAGCGAGAGGGGCAGCGAGAGAGAGAGAGAGGCAGCGAGAGAGGGAGCGAGGCAGCGAGAGAGGGAGCGAGGCAGCGAGAGAGGGAGCGAGGCAGCGAGAGAGGGAGCGAGGCAGCGAGAGAGGGAGCGAGGCAGCGAGAGAGAGGGGGAGTCAGCGAGAGAGAGGGGGAGTCAGCGAGAGAGAGGGGGAGTCAGCGAGAGAGAGGGGGAGTCAGCGAGAGAGAGGGGGGAGTCAGCGAGGGAGGGGCAGCGGCAACGAGAGGGAGGGGCAGCGGCAACGAGAGGGAAGGGCAGCGGCAACGAGAGGGAGGGGCAGCGGCAACGAGAGGGAGGGGCAGCGGCAACGAGAGGGAGGGGCAGCGGCAACGAGAGGGAGGGGCAGCGGCAACGAGAGGGAGGGGCAGCGGCAACGAGAGGGAGGGGCAGCGGCAACGAGAGGGAGGGGCAGCGGCAACGAGAGGGAGGGGCAGCGGCAACGAGAGGGAGGGGCAGCGCGAGCACAGGCAGGAGTGAGCGCAAGACAATATCCTGCCTGCAGCCCACTCCATCTAGACCAGTGTGAGTCATCCCTATAACACATGAATACAGAGACTGCTGCATATCCGACCAAGTAGCTCTGCAGTGTGTGCGTGTGTTTTATGATTGCCAGTGGAAAGACCGTGTGTGTGAGTGTGTGTGTGAACCTCAGTCCCTAGGAGGATGCCTGAGGAGCAGTGATGCGGTAGATGACTCAGAGAAGCCTAGAATCAGTTTCTCTCATCTCCTCCCTTCCCCAGTCTCCCTGCCTTCCCCAGTCTCCCTGCCTTCCCCAGTCTCCCTGCCTTCCCACACAGGTGGACCGATGAGAGTAAATATTTTTGCAAGAGTGCTTAAAATATCACACCTACAGTCGTGGCCAACAGTTTTGAGAATGACACAAATCTTAATTTCCACAAAGTTTGCTGCTTCAGTGACTTTAGAGATTTGTCAGATGTTACTACGGAATACTGAATTATAATTACAAGCATTTCATAAGTGTCAAAGGCTTTTATTGACAATTACATGAAATTGATGCAAAGAGTCAATATTTGCAGTGTTGACCATTCTTTTTCAAGACCTCTGCAATCCGCCCTGGCATGCTGTCAATTAACTTCTGGGCCACATCCTGACTGATGGCAGCCCATTCTTGCATAATCAATGCTTGGAGTTTGTCAGAATTTGTGGGTTTTTGTTTGTCTACCCGCCTTTTGAGGATTGACCACAAGTTGTCAATGTGATTAAGATCTGGGGAGTTTTCTGCCATGGACCCAAAATATCAATGTTTTTTCCCCCGAGCCACTTAGTTATCACTTTTGCCTTATGGCAAGGTGCTCAATCTTGCTGGAAAAGGCATTGTACATCACCAAACTGTTCCTGGATGGTTGGGAGAACTTGGTCTAGGAGGATGTGTTGGTACCATTCTTTACCATTCTTTCATGGATGTGTTCTTAGGCTAAATGGTGAGTGAGCCCACTCCCTTGGCTGAGAAGCAACCCCACACATGAATGGGGCTCAAGATGCTTTACTGTTGGCATGACACAGGACTGAAGGTAGCGCTCACCTAGTCTTCTCCGGACAAGCTTTTTTACGGATGCCCCAAACAGATCGGAAAGGGGTTTCAGAGAAAATATGACTTTACCCTAGTCCTCAGCAGTCCAATCCCTGTACCCTTTGCAGAATATCAGTCTGTCCCTGATGTTTTTCCTGGAGGAAGTGGCTTCTTTGCTGCCCTTCTTGACACCAGGCCATCCTCCAAAAGTCTTCACCTCACTGTGCGTGCAGATGCGCACACACCTGCCTGCTGCCATTCCTGAGCAAGCTCTGTACTGGTGGTGCCCCGATCCCGCAGCTGAATCAACTTTAGGAGACGATCCTAGCGCTTGCTGGACTTTCTTGGCCGCCCTGAAGCCTTCTTCACAACAATTGAACCGCTCTCCTTGAAGTTCTTGATGATCCGACAAATGGTTGATTTAGGTGCAATCTTACTGGCAGCAAAATCCTTGCCTGTGAAGCCCTTTTTGTGCAAAGCAATGATGACGGCACGTGTTTCCTTGCAGGTAACCATGGATGACAGAGGAAGAACAATGATTCAAGCGCCACCCTCCTTTTGAAGCTTCCAGTCTGTTATTCGAACTCAATCAGCATGACAGAGTGATCTCCAGCCTTGTCAACACTCACACCTGTGTTATCGAGAGAATCACTGACATGTCAGCTGGTCCTTTTGTGGCAGGGCTGAAATGCAGTGGACATGTTTTTTGGGGATTCAGATCATTTGCATGGCAAAGAGGGACTTTGCAATTAATTGCAATTCATCTGATCACTCTTCATAACAATCTGGAGTATATGCAAATTGCCATCATACAAACTGAGGCAGCAGACTGAAAATGAATATGTGTGTCATTCTCAACTTTTGGCCACGACTGTACACACACATGGTTATTATAGTTGATATATATATATATATATTTTTTTTAAATGGTTTAGTTTGCTTTCAGACCTGAATTACTAGTTTATTTACTTTGAGAGAAACATTCTTATTTCATTTGTTTCTATTATTTTGTTTATTTTTAGTGTTAAGGACAGAAAGTAGCATATACATGGGAGGCTAGCAACCATTTATGTGATGAATAGTTGTTTTTTGGGATGTCACTTCTTGCCACTGGTGGGCAGTAATGTTTTTTTATTTTTAAATTAGGTCTGTCAAACGATTAAATCGAGTTAATGGCATTAGTTCACCTTAAACAAAGGTTACGAACAGAAAGCCATTGATGCGCCCAATGTTGAGTAGGCCTTCTCCCTCTTATGAATGTTCTTGAAGTTTAATGCACGCACACACACACACTTAAAGCATTCTAAATGAGCGACTAGGGGGGGAATAAAACTTGTCCAACCAATGTTAGGAATGACTGTAAAATCATATGTACTGTTCAGATAACTTTACACATACAGTCCTACACATTCTCCCACCCAAACCCTTTAACTGGGTGAGTTCGTTTTGCATGGACTGGTGCACTGGGTAGGCAGAGTTAACACATTTTAGACCTTCCAATAAGTCCTTAAGTAAAATCTCCACCCACCCGGGGCACCGGGCCATGCAAAACGAACTCGCCCACTTACTGGCGCTCTCACACCCCCCACTCTTTAAACGGATCTCTGAGTAGCCCATTGCCTTTGCAGTTCTTCCTTTGCCATCTAAATTAGTCAGTGATCAAGTTCTCAGTTTGTTAGCTAGGTAGGTAACATGACTAGCTAGCTAAACCAATGTAGTTTTATGAAACACCAAAAACAGCGTCTCGTGAGTAGTTTAAAACGGCCAGCGACGTGCGCACGAATCCGCAGCAGAAAGAAAGCGCCCCGGTAATATTGGCCTTAACTTTCACATGATTTTGGCTAGAGGCACACGGTCTTTAGCGCTGTAAAATCATCATGCCTGTTCGCCCCGCTATCATCCAGAAGGCGAGGTCAGTACAGGTGCATCAAAGCGGGGACCGAGAGACTGAAAAGCAGCGTCTATCTCAAGGCCATCAGACTGTTAGACAGCCATCACTAACATAGAGAGGCTGCTGCCAACATACAGACTCAAATCTCTGGCCACTTAAATAAACGGACTTAATAAAGGCATCAGTCATTTTAATAATGTTCACATAGAGGTATCACTAGTCACTTTAAATAATGCCACTTTTAATCATGTCCTACATTACTCATCTCATGTACAGTTGAAGTCGGAAGTTCACATACACTTAGGTTGGAGTCATTAAAACTCCTTTATCAACCACTCCACAAATTTCTTGTTAACAAACTATATTTATTTTTGGCAAGTCGGTTAGGACATCTACTTTGTACATGAGGCAAGTCATTTTTCCAACAATTGTTTAGACAGATCATCTCCCTGAATCACAATTCCAGTTGGTCAGAAGTTTACATACACGAAGTTGACTGTGCCTTTAAACAGCTTGGAAAATTCCAGAAAATTATGTCATGGATTTATTTAGAAGCTTCTGATATCGTTCGTCTGACATCGTTTGAGTCAATTGGAGGTGTACTTGTATTTCAAGGCCTACCTTAAAACCCAGTGCCTCGTTGCTTGACATCATGGGAAAATCAAATCAAAAGAAATCAGCCAAGACTTCAGATAAAACATTGGAGACCTCCACAAGTCTGGTACATCCTTGGGAGCAATTTCCAAACACCTGAAGGTACCACGTTCATCTGTACAAACAATAGTACGCAAGTATAAACACCATGGGACCATGCAGCCGTCATACCGCTCAGGAAGGAGATGCGTTATGTCTCCTAGAGGTGAACGTACATTGGTGAGAAAAGTGCAAATCAATCCCAGAACAACAGCAAAGGACCATGTGAAGATGCTGGAGGAAACTGGTACAAAAGCATCAATATCCACAGTAAAACAAGTCCTATATCGACATAACCTGAAAGGCTGCGCAGCAAGGAAGAAGCCACTGCTCCAAAACCACCATAAAAAAAGCCAGACCATGGTTTGCAACTGCACATGGGGACAAAGATCATACTTTTGAGAAATATCCTCTGGTCTGATGAAACAAAAAGAGAACTGTTTGGCCATAATGACCATTGTTATGTTTGGAGGAGAAAGGGGGAGGCTTGCAAGCCGAAGAACACCATCCCAACCGTGAAGCACAGGGGTGGCAGCATCATGTTATGGTGGTGCTTTGCTGCAGGAGGGACTGGTGCACTTCACAAAATAGATGGCATCATGAGGGGGAAGATTATGTGGATATATTGAAGCTACATCTCAAGACATCAGTCAGGAAGTTAAAACTTGGTCGCAATTGGGTCTTCCAAATGGACAAGCATACTTCTAAATTGTGGCAAAATGGCTTAAGGACAACAAAGTCAAGGTATTGGAGAGTCCATCACAAAGCCCTGACCTCAATCCCATAGAAAATGTGTGGGCAGAACTGAAAAAGCGTGTGCGAGCAAGGAGGCCTTCAAACCTGACTCAGTTACACCAGCTCTGTCAGGAGGAATGGCCCCAATTCACTCTACTTATTGTGGGAAGCTTGTGGAAGGCTACCCGAAACGTTTGACCCAAGTTAACCTCTTGGAACACTAGGGGCAGTATTTCATTTTTGGATGAAAAAATGTTCCCGTTTTAAACAAGATATTTTGTCACGAAAAGATGCTTGACTATGCATATAATTGACAGCTTTGGAAAGAAAACACTCTGATGTTTCCAAAACTGCAAAGACATCTGTGAGTGACACAGAACTGATGCCACAGGCGAAACCAAGATGAAACTTCAAACAGGAAATGAGCAAAATTTGAGGCGCTGTTTTCCATTGTCTCCTTATATGGCTGTGAATGCGCCCTGAACGAGCCTACACTTACTGCCGTTTCCCCAAGGTGTCTGCAGCATTGTGACGTGTTTGTAGGCATATCATTGGAAGATTGGCCATAAGAGACTACATTTACCAGGTGTCCGCCCGGTGTCCCTTGTCGAAATTGGTGCGTAATCTCCAGCTGCAAGCATTCTTCCATGTGATTCAGAGGAGAGACCAGACTTGAATTTGTTAGATTACTAGTTAGAGATTACTGCATAGTCAAAACTAGAAGCACAAGCATTTCGCTACACTCGCATTAACATCTGCTAACCATGTGTATGTGACCAATAAAATTGGATTTTTAAAGACACAAGCATTGACTGAAGCCAAATGTTTAATACTAGCCCAAGGTACACTACATGATCAAAAGTAAGTGGACACCTGTTCACCGAACAACTCATTCCAAAATTATGGACATTAATATGGAGTTGGTCCCCCTTTTTCTGCTACAACTCTTCTGGGAAGGCTTCCCACGAGATGTTGGAACATTGCTGTGGGGACTTGCTTCCATTCAGCCACAAGAGCATTAGTGAGGTCGGGCAATGATGTTGGGTGATTAGGCCTGGCTCACAGTCAACGTTCCAATTCATCCCAAAAGGTGTTTGATGGGGTTGAGGCGAGCGCTCTGCAGGCCAGTTAAGTTCTTCCACACCAATCTTCACAAACCATTTCTGTATGGACCTCGCTTTGTACACAGGGGCATTGTCATGCTGAAACAGGAAAGGACTTCCCCAAACTGTTGCCACAAGGTTGGAAACACAGAATTGTCTAGAATTTTATTGTATGATATAACTTTAAGATTCCCCTTCACTGGAACTAAGGGGCTTAGCCCGAACTATGAAAAACAGCCCCAGACCATTATTCCTCCTCCACCGAACTTTACAGTTGGCACTATGCATTGGGGCAGGTAGCATTGTCCTGGCATCCGTCAAACCCAGATATGTCTGTTGGACTGCCAGATGGTGAAGCGTGATTCATCAGTCTAGAGAACGTGTTTCCATTGCTCTAGAGTCCAATGGCGGCGAGCTTTACACCACTACAGCCGACGCTTGGCATTTGCGCATGGTAATCTTAGGCCTGTGTGCGGCTGCTCGGCCATGGAAACCCATTTCATTAAGCTCCCGACAAAACAGTTCTTGTGCTGACGCATCTTTCAGAGGCAGTTTGAAACTCGGTAGTGAGTGTTGCAACCGAGGACAGACGAATCCAATAACTTGAAGGGGGTGTCCCAATACTTTTGGATGTATAGTGTAGATCACAGCCAGTCATTTTCAATGGGAGACAATGAATCATAGTAGGCAGACCCAAGCAAGAGGTAGCGAGGTCCTATTGGTGCGTTCTAGCATGCATTTGCATATTTCCGTTAGGGAACGCCAATAACTAAAATTCGCCCTTGCATTCCTAAAGAAAGCCATTTTTTAAAATTACTTTGGCAAAGGGTAAAATCTACAAAACTTAGTCCACTCAGATTCTAGTTTTGGAAACAGAAAACTGTATTGAGATGTTTAATCGATGAGAAAATTCACAGAATGTCGGCCAAAATCCATCTCCTTCCATCTTCTCCCACTGGGATTCCTTTTATTACCATATTTGGCAGTGAGTGGAAACGCCAACTAGATGCTTCACATTTATACATCCGGTGAAATATCTGGCTCATTGTTCCATCTGTGCTGAAGCTGTGATCCGTTCTGCGCTTAAAAGGGTCAGTGCGGAAACATGTGCGCTTAAAAAAGGTTCCGTGCATTGAAGAAAAAAGTTTCCGCTGATAAGCCGGTCACGTGTTAATGTGGTAACTTTGACAGCCCTAGTTTAAATGAGAAAGTCAATCTCAATGGGACTTTAAAAGGATTAGCGCTGAGACTGGTAATAGAAATATGGTCAACTGACCACCGGTGGTTTAGGGTTTGCTGTCGCCATTGTTCACGCTCCACGCCTGCCCTTTGGCTAGCAGATTACTTCCCCGTTAGCACGCAACAGCTAGTGAGTGATGCACAAGATAGGCCTATTTGAAACATCCCTATCACCTGGCAGCATTTACCCACCAGATTCAGAATCTTTAAAAAATATATATGTTTTTAATAGCTTGAAAACCCCATTGGATGTTTCCCAGAAGTTCAGGGGAAACTTCAACTGAACATAATTCATGATGGTTTTTATTTTAGTTAGTTGGAGTCAAAGTAGTCCAGTAGGTTTTTCCAAACAGGTTTGTTAATGATTTTATTTCAGTTTACGAAATATTTTTTCTCAGGATTCGTTTTAATTTCCAACAATAACCTTGCGACACACAAACCTACACACACACCCTTCTCACCAGATGGGTTGTTGAGGTGGGGTCATTGCTGTTTGCAGGTGGAGAACTTGCGTATCTTGCTGGCTGTGGAGACTCCTTTGCGGGAGGGATTGGATGAGGAGGAGGACCTGCGCTCTGGCTTGGCCTTGCTCTCTGTCCCGTTTACACACACAGGCTTGGCCTGGGCCCGGCTCAGATCCACCTCAGCCTCATCCTCCTCTGGTACCTGCCCTGGAGGACAGAGAGAGAGAATATAGGCCGGTCAACACAAACACAGAGACAAACACCATGAACATCTGCAGAGGCAATCACACATCACCTTCAGATAATCTACTGCTTTCATCATGTAGAAAGCGCATTTATAAAAACATGTTTTGAGAGAGACGAGACCTTTAGAATAAAACTCTTCCTCCTCAATAGCACTAAAATATCAAAGCAGATAGAGACTGGGGGACAAAACATTGTCAAAAGAAAACCCCACCAGAAAATCCATTGAGTGACTGACTGCTTCATCAGATTTCATCTATTGATCTTTCTGACCAGTCGGGTCAAAAGATCAATGGCGATTGGGCCAGTGAGAGCAGACAGTAAGAAGAGACAACCAATCAGAGTGGTAATGGAGTTGTGTCTGCACAGTAGTACCCTTTTAAAAGTTGTTTTTCTCTCAATACATTTACAGATACTAAATGACATTAAGTGACATTATTAAAAAGGCCAAAGCTGTGTGCCAACTAATCCGTTTGAAATGTCACCTTATTTAAGGTGTGTTTAGCAGACAGAGAAGATTGTGGCTCTGAGGTAATGTTATGAGTTAGTGTTGACTGTTGAGTGAGTGCGTGTGTGTGGGTGGGAGAGTGGTGCCTGGAATCACCATTCATACTCCCACACTGTAAGCTATTATTAGATGCATTCACCCACTGCCATTCAAGCTCTCTGTGGTGCCATTGAAAATGTTTTTTTTTTGTAGGTCATCAAGCTTCAAAGCGACAAGGACTACTGCCATTATGTTATCATTTCCCTTGTTGCCTAGCAACACATTTATGAAAGAAGGAAAGACTCGCTAACGAGTTCAGAATTCTGCACGGATGGCGGTCCCGTGTGGCTCAATTGGTAGAGCATGACGTTTGCAACGCCAGGGTTGTGGGTTCGATTCTCACGGGGGACCAGTACGAAAATGTATGCACTCACTACTAAGTCGCTCTGGATAAGAGCCTCTGCTAAATGACTAAAATGTTAAATGTTTAAATCCTCGTAAGCCATTATAACCAACTGACTCAGCAAAGAGGATTATTTATTGATTTAGAAGTGCAACTGTCGACAAAAATGTCTACAGTGCAACAACTGAGGGAAAAGGTTGCATTTCCATTAGAAGGGTTTTCCCAGAGCTATATGATATACAACACTTAACAGTCTAGACTGGTTACGTCATCTACAAGTGGAATACAGTATTAGAAGGACAACTGAATCCTGTCAAGACTGCAACACTCCGTCCGCAAGCCTTTTAAATGGAACTCACTAAACACTTCTCATCTATCCTTCTGGCTGTAGTCTATCCTCCCTCCATCTGAACTCCTCTCTCTGACCCCATATGTATGTAATGTATATATATATATCCCTCTCTCTCTCTTTCACTCCCACTCATATTTTAGTGTGTGTATGTGTCACAAACACAGTATTTCTCTCTGTGCCTACCTGGCACAGTGAAGTCCTGAGTGTAGATGATGTCATCCTCCTGGTCATAGAACTCCTGGTCCTCTTCCTCGGTGTAGCCGTGCAGGTCTTCCAGGTAGGGCACCACCGTCATGCTGCGCCACACGTCCCGGCTCTCCGCGCTGGCTGGGATGGGCACCGGGGGCTCCGTTGGTGGGTGTTTTTTACGTACCCAGCTGGGGAAGAATGGAAGGGAGGGGGTATTGTATTAGTAGTTACTAAACTAGTCTTGGCACAAAATCTTACTTAGGTAAGCCAGTTGGTTAGCCTTATACCGAGCCAATACGCTGACCCACATAGTGGTTTGTATCATGACTGAAGTCAGTATTCATATGGCGTCACCTAGCTACATTTTAATGCAACCCAACCAGATATGGAAACGGAGTGTGTATTTCAGAGCGTGACGAATGGGGTTGGTTTACTTCTGCCTTCCTGCTTTTCTTTCCTTCACGGCACCGTGCTGCTATAAAGAGTTTAAATGAGGCAGCAGAGACAGCTGTGGAGGGTCTTTCAGTAGAAGGGCTGCCGAGGAGGGTGATTAAGGTTATTTTTCTCCCGCTCTCTATCCCTCAACTTCATTTCTTTCCCTTTCACCCTCTTTTCTCTCATTCACTCCACAAATTGCAGGAGGGCCAAGAACCCCTTTGTAGCACAAGGATGCCTCTGTCATTAGTAACCATGGAAACAAAGTCTCATCGCAGCCGTTGGAGCTCGTTTTAGTTAAGAGGGTTAAAACCCAGAGAGTCCTCTCAAACTGCAGTCTCCTTCTCCTTGAACACACAGAAAGGGAGAAAATGGATTTCAGCATGCTTTGAACAGCTTCTCTCCCCCTCCCCCTCCATTCTTCCTCTCCCTCTAATCCACTGACGTCATCGGAGCACCACGTCAGTATCAGTGAGCCTCAGAAATGGACAGTGTAACTAATAATAATATTAAGCCTATGATGGGACGTGTTGGGGTTTAGTAATTAAGGCTTTTAATGTCACAATGGATAATGAAATAGACAATATCGCATACCAATAAAAAAAAAACAATATGGTTCCTCCGTTTCCAGTGTACCATTTCATTTTGAAGCAGCTAGACTGCACCACAAGGTATGCTAAATTACCCATTTTCTGAAGAACACACACACAGATCAGTAATTTGAAGCCTCTCCAAGGCAGAATGACATTGTCTGAGGTTGAAGGCTGCTGGTGGCACCTTCGGGCTCATAGTAGGGCTCATAGTAGGGCTCATAGTAGGGCTCATAGTAGGGCTCATAGTAATAGCTGGAACTTTATCAAACGCATCATAAACATAATTTCCATGTGTTCGATCCCATTACATTCACTCTCAGCCATTAATATGAACACAGTGTTGCTACATCTGCTGCCTCATGTCTCAGTCGGTCTGTCCCCGATTCTGGAAGAGCAGTGGAACCAGAGAATCACGACAGTCATTCTAACTCTGTGTGGAACTCTCGATCAGTCTGATATTAACAGTGACAGGGTTAACAGCATCGCTAAGGGCAAAGAGAGCACAGCCTTCTGTATGGACTGTGGCACGGTCAGGGTGACAGCCATTTTAGTTCAATCGAATCAGAAGATGAAAGAAATTGAAGTAAAGACTTTGGTCTATTTTCAACATGGATGACTTCAGTCACTTACTTGTGTTGCCTGATGTGCTGTATGGAAAACCTCTTGACGGGGTCATATTCAAGCATTCCTGGTAAAGACAAACAAGCAATGTAAGAACAGAGGAACGGTGGAGAAAATAAGAAATGGGGGGAATAAATGTATTCTATAGAGGAAGAGAAAACATTTCACTGTATACCACATCTGTTAGGAGACGCCAACAAACAGGGAACCTATCACCTACGCCGAATCAAAGCACTAACAGCCCTATAAGGATCTGCATTTCCCCATCCTTACTACAGCCCATCTTTCTCTCCATACTTACTACGCCGTAGCCAGCTGCAAAGACAAGGTGGAGGCTATCCCAGGACAGATAATGGAGACATGAACTGCCCACAATACAAATACAATAACAAAATGTCACTAGAGCATCGTAAAATGCCACAGTAAGGTTCCCACAGTGCTTCAGCAAAGAAATAATAAATCTGATCTCTCTCATATATTGATTAGCCTACACTAGGGCTGAAAGGGCTGAAAGGGCTGAAAGGCGGGAACCCTTTTACTGAGATTAACCACCCACAACCTTTTTCCCGGGTTAAATAACTGTGAGAAAATAAATAATCATCTATTATTTCTATGAACAGCATGGTGTGAAATGGAACTGTTAAATGAAATGTGATGTGTAAATCTGGCTTCTCTACAGCCTCTGTATGGTGAATCAACGCTCAGGGTGGGGAGACAGCTCATTTCACTATGGAGCGCAGTTCACAATGCATGTAGACCTATCATGGTCTCTTTTCCCTTTTTTTTGACAGGTAGGCCTACATTTGCTGCAGCGTAGCTGGTGCTACAATACTATGGAGACCGAATGTGTGTCTAATTTACCAATCTCCATCTGGATGTCGGGGGTCACCTTGTTTTTTTAAATTGTAAAGAATCATTTTAATTGCAGCTGCAGAGTTAAAATAAAAAAAACTGAAAGTATTCAGACCCTTTGCTATGAGACTCAACATTGAGTTGATCCTTGAGATGTTTCTACAACTTGGTACCGGAACGCCAAGTGTAGGACCAAAAGGCTCCTTATAACAGCTTCTACCCCCAAGCCTGCTGAATAATTCATAAAAATCGCCATCTGAACAATTTACATTGACACACATTTCCCCCCCCCCTTGTACAATGCTGCTACTCACTGTTTGTTTGTTACCTACGCAGTCACTTCGCCCCCACCTACATGTACAGATTACCTTAACTAGGCTGTACCCCCGCACACCAACTCTGTATCGGTGCCCCCTGTATATCGCCTCAATGTTATTCTTATTGTGTTGCTTTTTATTTTAGCCTACTTGGTAAATATTTTCTTCTTGAACTTCACAGTAAAGTCTACACTTGTGGCAAATAAAGTTTGATTTGGAAAGGCACACACCAGTTTATATAAAAAGGGTCCAAACAGCTGACAGTGCATGTCTGAGCAAAAACCAGGCCATGAGGTCAAAGGAATTGTCTGTAGAGCTCCAAGACAGGATTGGGTCGAGGCACAGATCTGGGGAAGGGTACCAAAACATTTCTGCAGTATTAAAAAAAGGTTCCCAAGAACACAGTGGTCTCCATCATTCTTAAACGGAAGATGTTTAGGACCACCAAGACTCTTCCTAGAGCTGGACGCCCTGCCAAACTGAGCAATCAGGGGAGAAGGGCCTTGTTCAGGGATGTGACCAAGAACCCGATGGTTACTCTGACAGAGCCCTAGAGTTCCTCTGTGGAGATCGGAGAACCGTCTCTCTCTTCACCACTCCACCAATATGTCCTTTATAGTAGAGTGGCCAGATGGATGTCACTCCTCAGTAAAAAGGCACATGGTAGCCGGCTTGGACTTTGCCAAAAATGTCACTTCTGGAGGAAACCAGACACCGCTCATCACCAGGCCAAAACTATCCCTAGGATGAAGCATGGTGGTGGCAGAATCATGCTGTGGGGATATTTTTCAGCAGCAGGGACTGAGAGACTAGTCAGGATTGAGGGCAAGAACAAAGTAACCTACTCCAGAGCACTCAGGACCTCAGACTGTGGGCAAAGGTTCACCTTCCAACAGGACAACGACCCTAAGCACAAAGCCAACACAACGCAGGAGTGCCTTCGGGACAAGTCTCTGAATGTCCTTGAGTGGCCAACCCAGAGACCGGACTTAAACCCGATCGAACATCTCTGGAGAGACCTGAAAATGGCTGTGCAGCGACACTTCCCATCCATCCTGACAGCGCTTGAGGGGACCTGCAGAGAAGAATAGGAGAAACTCCCAAAATACGTGTGCCAAGCTTGTAGCATCATACCCAATTGCTGCCAAAATGTGCTTCGATACAATAATGAGTAAAGGGTCTGAATACTTATGTAAATCTATTGGTATTTTATTTTGAATAAATTTGCCAAAAAAAATCTAAAACCCATTTGGGGTATTGTGTTGATTGATGAGGAAATAAAACAAGTTAATAAAACACTTTAGAATAAGGCAAATGTGGAAAAAGTGAAGGCGTCTGAAAGCACACAGACAGTACCAGTCAAAAGATGACTACTCATTCAAGAGTTTATTTTTTACTATTTTCTACATTGTAGAATAGTGAAGACATCAAAACTATGAAATAACACATATGAAATCCTGTAGTAACCAAAAATAGTAGCCATCCTTTGCCTTGACAGCTTTACACACTCGTGGCATGCTCTCAACCAGCTTCATGAGGTAGTCACCTGGAATGCTTTCCCAACAGTCTTGAAGGAGTTCCCACATATGATGAGCACTTGTTGGCTGTTTGTCCTTCACTCTGTGGTCCAACTAATCCCAATTGGGTTGAGGTCGGGTCACCTGATCAGGCACTCCATCACTCTCCTTGGTCAAGTAGCCCTTACACAGCCTGGAGGTGTGTTTTGGGTCATTGTCCTGTTGAAAAACTAATGATAGTGGGACTAAGCGCAAACCAGATGTGATGGCATATCGCTGCAGAATGCTGTGGTAGTCATGCCTTGAATTCCAAATAAACAGACAGTGTCTTCAGCAAAGCACCCCCACCTCCATGCTTCACGGTGGGACCTATTCATATGAAGATCATCCGTTCATCTACTTTTCGTCTCACAAAGACACAGCGGTTGGAACCAAAAATCTCAAATTTGGTCTCAGACCAAAAGGACAGACTTCCACCAGTCTAATGTTCATTGCTAGTGTTTCTTGGCCCAAGCAAGTCTTCTTATTGGCGTCCTTTAGTAGTGGTTTCTTTGCAACAATTCAACCATGAAGGCCTGATTCACGCAGTCTCCTCTGAACAGTTGATGTTGAGATGTGTCTTACTTGAACTCTGTGAAGCATTTATTTGGGCTGCAATCTGAGGTGCAGTTAACTCTACTGAATTTTGGGTCTTCCTTTCCTGTGGCGGTCCTCATGAGAGCCAGTTTCATCATAGCGCATGATGGTTTTTGCGACTGCACTTGAAGAAACTTTCAAAGTTCTTGAAATTTTCCGGATTGACTAACCTTCATGTCTTAAAGTAATGATGGACTGTCGGTTCTCTTTGCTTATTTGAGCTGTTCTTGCCATAATATGGACTCGGTCTTTTACCAAATAGGGCTATCTTCTGTACACCACCCCTACCTTGTCACAACAACTGATTGGCTCAAACGCAATAAGGAAACAAATTCCACAAATTAACTTAACAAGGCACACCTGTTAATTGAAATGCATTCCAGGTGACTACCTCATGAAGCTGGTTGAGAGAATGCCAAGAGTGTGCAAAGCTGTCAAGGCAAAGGGTGCCTACTTTGAAGAATCTCAAATATATTTTGATTTGTTTAACTCTTTTTTGGTTACTACATGATTCCATGTGTGTTATTTCATAGTTTAGGTCTTCACTATTATTCTACAATGTTAAATCAAATAAAAACTTAGGTGTGTCCAAACTTGTGACTGTGTGTAGGAGCGTGAGAGATCCTAGCCTACCCATTTCAGGTAATACATTCTATGCAGCATTAACCTTATATTTAGCTAATTAATAATGGGCTATGAATAATATGCTTCTAACTTGTAGCCTGTGTCTCTCACGCAACATGCATGTTCTCCCATGGCCTCTCCTTAGCTCTTGCAGTCCCATGTAAGAAAAGCTAGACTAGAATAGGTTGCTTGACTTTGTTGTTGTTGCATATCTTACACCAAGACTATTTGAACGGGGACGCAAGTTATTTTTCGCTGAATGTTGAATACAGCAGCCAATAGAACTCACGGGTAGTTTGAAAGAAGAGCGGACGTGTGATGGTATAGGCTATAGCAGTTATTTGTTCAGACCCATAACCATTCAATCAATCTTCGTGATGAGAAGTGAAAGCCTTCTGCATCTAATTCTATTGTTCATTGATGTCATTAGAATAATTAAGATAAGGACGACAAAACATATTTAATTTAAATTGTTGAAAGTGAGGAAGGAATGAACAGAGGACGAGGTAGCTAATAACATTGGGGGAAATATGGGTCAGCCTACTAATTATACAAATAGGCCATATATTTCCAAATCTAAATCAAATTTGCTAGCCTAATACTTGGAACTTTGTTGCACCAGAATCACATGTTCTCTCCCTACTTTATTATGGTTTGAATGATGGGTCTAATTTCAGTCCATAGAATACAGTTTCATTTATTTCCCCAAGAGAACATATAACCAGCTACATCTATGGGCTTTTCTGTCATGTGTAATGTGCAGCAGCCTATATCATATATGTATTTGATAACTGCACAATCTTTTGGGCTTGGGCTGATTCAGAAGTAATTTAATGAAGGGCTCATAAAATGTATTTAATATATGGTTCATTAGGCTCAGCTAGCACCCGGCTTGAATGTTCATGTTGATCAACACTCTAATCAAATTCAGATTTATTTATATGCTTTATAATGCTTTTGAATGACACATTCGGTTTTGTCTGGAAATACTCGGAGGAAATTTGTTCTCGGGATGGAACATTTCTTAAAATACCGGGAAAATATTCAACCTTAGCCTACACTAAAGCAGTAATTCACATCTTCAAAAATGACTTTTGCTCCTGGTTCGATAACAGGCTGTGTCGCAGCCGGATGCAACCCGGGAGACCCATGAGGCAACGCACAATTGGCCCAGCGTCATCCGGGTTAGGGAAGGCTTTGGCCGGCTGTGATGTCCTTGTCCCATCACGCACTAGCGATTCCTTTGGCGATCCCTGTGGCGGGCCAGGCGCATGCACACGGCCGCCAGGTGTATGGAGTTTCCTCCGGCACATTGATACAACTGGCCTCCAGGTTAAGCGAGCAGTGTGTCAAGAAGCAGTGCGTCTTGGCAGGGACGTGTTTTGGAGGACGATCGGCTCTCGACCTTCAGCCTCTCCAGAATCCGTACGGGAGTTGCAGCGATGGGACAAGACTATCTACCAATTGGATATCACAAAACTGGGGAGAAAAAGGGGCAAAATAAATAAACACTTTTGCGTCATCAGTGATGCAGCGCTTAATGCAATGTACATTTGAAGTATGCCATGTGTGCCGATGGTATTCATGGGTGCTGAAGGACACCTTTTGTGCCAGGCAGGGAGCTTATTTTAGAGACGGTAATTGCAGGCTAGCTCTCAGACCTGGGCTGCGTCACCAGACACATCTATACGTCACACATCAAGAGGAAATGGACCGCCGCAGTCAATGACAGAGCTGCCTAAAGCAACAGAAACCAGTTTTCTACGACTATTGATAAGCTTTCATTGTAGATAAAGCATTGCTTTGACTACAAAGAAGTTTTGACGATGAAAACGATTCCATTCTGAATCTGGTCTTGTTCACAAGATGTGTGTGGGTCTTATTGGAAAGCTATGATGGGCGTTGCAGGCAAGGCTCTACTGCATCAGAGGAAAACCTTTGCCCTGTCCTACGCTACCCATTGCTATTAACCTAATGCCCTAATCCCTTCCAATACCAATCAGATCAACTGTGCCTTTGAGGTTAGAAAGTGATTCAGTACTTTCTAGAATGCCTAGATAATCACTACTTTGAGGCTTTTAATGTAATACAAATACTACTGTGTACACACACCTCCACATGTCACAAGGATGAAAAAAAACCTTACTGAACACCAATAAATAATAATAATATGATTTCTCGGTTTCCAGCATACCATTTCTAGTTTATTTCATTTTGAAGCATCTAGACTGCACCACAAGGTGTCCTTACATTCCTCTTCTCTGAATAAAATATATCCTTTTTATCACTGAAGTCCCCAAGGCCAAATCTCACTGTCTGTGGTTGTACAGTATGCCCATGCATAGTCACAACTTTCAGTGCAGAGCTGCAAGCAGTGGAGCTAGTTTAGTGACTGCAGAGGTTAGGTGAATACACAGCCGTCCTCTGCCGAGGCCGTTTTAATAGTGCACTGCTGTTCCTATATCAATGGGAAAGTGTGCAGAATAATTTCATTAGAGTGCAGGTTATGGAGTATCGTGTTATTCTGAACACACTTCTCAGGGCAGGCAACCCGGTTTAGACTAGCAGAAGTAACTCTTTGCAGCAGGTTAGGAGAACTCACATGGCAGGTTAGGAGAACTCACATGGCAGGTTAGGAGAACTCACATGGCAGGTTAGGAGAATTAGGTCAAGAAAAGCGTTAGGCTACCTAAAACGTGAACATATCTAGCTGTAACCAAGCCTGCCCTGAGAACACCCTATTCTTCCACTAATGCATTCTGCATAGATTACAGGCCTCCGATTATGACAGAGTCAACGTCATGGTGCCATCTACTGGACAAGCTCAGGCAACGCCACAGGGCATTTCTCAGTCTAGTCCAGTGACTCCCCTGTCTAACGCAAAAGGATGGATAAATAGCAGTGTGCAGTGTTTTTCCCCTCCCATCTAGACCATGAGGAACTGCATTGGGTCATTGAAGTTGACCTGGAAGAAAGCTCTCCATGACCGGAGTGATCCACTTTGACAAGAGTGCAGTATAAAGTGATGAGCTGAATGAACAGCCAAGTCAGTCATCATGGTCAGCCTCACCTTTCAATAGGTCTGACAGGGAGGGGCCACACTCCTCAGGAACACTGTAGTCTCCCTTCCCAATGTTCTCAAATAGCTTATAGATGTTGTCCCCTTCAAACGGATATAGACTCGTTGTAATGTTGTATCTACGGCAGGGAAAAGTGAAAACAGGCACGATATTACACACCATGAGTTTGAGACTTCATGTTATCTTATATGGACCACAAGCTATATATAACTAATTATCATAATGAAAATAGCAAAAGCCATTTGAAGACTGAATGTTCAGGTTTCCATGAGTAAGAACACAAAGATGATGTTAAATGGTAGATCAAAAGCACTAGATGACACTAGGCTGTTATCATTTGTCATCCTTTCAGATCAACACAAAGTCTTTGGGGCTGGGGGTCATGTCAGGGGGGTGGGGGTCATGGTCAGAGGGGGTGTGGACAGTGCAATAGCCATTACGCACAGTGTGACACCTGCGGACCAGATGTCCACTTTGAACCCTGAAAACGTATCCAGGCCGTTGGCGATCTCGGGGGGCTGAAACGCTGGCGAGCCCTGACTTGTACGGCACGTGTCATCCTTTGCAAACGGGTGCAGAGCCTGGCGGAGAGAGGGGGAAGAATATATATAAGAGCGAGGTAGGGAGAAAAAACAAGCTCACAATCAGCATGACCACTCAGAGAGAGTGAAGAATGCTGTCTGCACACATTAGTTAAGAACATGTACAGGTAACTGCCAAAATAAAAGGAAACACCTAAAAAGTGTCAACAGGGCATTGAGCCAACAAGATCCAGAACAGCTTCAATGTGCCTTGGGCATAGATTCTACAAGTGTCTGGAACTCTATTGGAGGGATGCGACGCAGTTATTCCACGAGAAATTCCATCATTTGTTGATGGAAAACGCCGTCTCAGGCGCCGCTCCAGAATCTCCTAGAAGTGTTTATATCTGGTGCCTGAGACGGCCATGGCATATGGTTTACATGCTCATCAAACCATTCAGTGACCACTTGTGCCCTGTAGGGGCATTGTCATCCTAGAAGAAACCACTCATCAGGATAGAAACTAATCACCATAGGGCTTAAGGTGATCACTCAGAATGGCTGTGTATGTATTAGTGTTTACCTTGCCCTCTAAGGGGTTGAGTGGACCTTAACCATGCCAGGAAAACAGACCCCACACCTGAACAGAGCCTTTAGTTTGGCAGTTATCTGTATGTCCCTAATAGTTGGTAATACAGGTTAATTATATTTGACCTCTCACCTCTGCCACGCCCAGGTCTGAGATCTTGAGCGTGCCGTCGGTGGTCAGCAGCAGATTCCCTGGTTTAATGTCTTTGTGAACGATTCCCTGGCTGTGCAAATATTCAAGACCATCTAACAGCTGTAAAAAGTACCTGAGAGAGACACACACAGACAGAAAGACAGAGACACGACAGACAGGATTCACCATAGAGCTAATGTAGTCTAACTTGAGATCTGTGCATACGTTTCTATTTTGCATAAATCCCTCAACATCAGTGAGAAGAGTGTGAATTCAGCCATACATGACGTATCAATCCAAGCAATTTAATGTGTTTTATTCAAATGTGTGGCTATAAATCAGTGTAAACACCCTATCTGCACCAGTCATCTAACAGCTGGGGATTTGTCCATTGACCAGGTATTCCTGCAATGGAGAGCTTTGCAGTCCTGTTAGATACTGGCCCTAAACTTAGTCTGGGAGTAGGCTCTGCATAGAAGCACACACTAATAATAGCAGTGGGAAGAGAGAGAAGCGATAGGGCAAGAGAGCAGGGGGACAGAGCGAGAGAGGGGCGAGAGGACAGAGCGAGAGAGGAGCGAGAGCGGGGCGAGGGGACAGAGCGAGAGCCGGGCGAGGGGAAAGAGCGAGAGCCGGGCGAGGGGACAGAGCGAGAGCGGGGCGAGGGGACAGAGCGAGAGCGGGGCGAGGGGACAGAGCGAGAGAGGGGCGAGGGGACAGAGCGAGAGAGGGGCGAGGGGACAGAGCGAGAGAGGGGCGAGGGGACAGAGCGAGGGGCGAGGGGACAGAGCGAGAGAGGGGCGAGGGGACAGAGCGAGAGGACAGAGCGAGAGAGGGGCGAGAGGACAGAGCGAGAGAGGGGCGAGAGGACAGAGCGAGAGAGGGGCGAGAGGACAGAGCGAGAGGACAGAGCGAGAGGACAGAGCGAGAGAGGGGCGAGAGGACAGAGCGAGAGAGGGGCGAGAGGACAGAGCGAGAGAGGGGCGAGAGGACAGAGCGAGAGAGGGGCGAGAGGACAGAGCGAGAGAGGGGCGAGAGGACAGAGCGAGAGAGGGGCGAGAGGACAGAGCGAGAGAGGGGCGAGAGGACAGAGCGAGAGAGGGGCGAGAGGACAGAGCGAGAGAGGGGCGAGAGGACAGAGCGAGAGAGGGGCGAGAGGACAGAGCGAGAGAGGGGCAAGAGGACAGAGCGAGAGAGGGGCAAGAGGACAGAGCGAGAGAGGGGCAAGAGGATAGAGCGAGAGCGGGGCGAGAGGATAGAGCGAGCTGGCGAGAAACTTACCCGTGAGCTTGAAATACTGGAAATCTTTTCTCTGGGACGCTGTCCAGCATTTCTTGCATCCCACATACGCAATACTCCATCACCATATACGTGAGACAGGGAGTCAAGGGAATACTCAAAACAACACACTATTGAAAAGCATTTACACACTAAACAAACAAACTGCCATATTAAAACACAACAGAAAAGGAAATATATTTTCCTTGTACATAATGCATTTAAAGTTACTGGCTCAGTGGGACATCAACTAAATATGTCTCGTTTTATTTGTTTAGGTGGGTTTCTCCAAGGCTTTAAGCAAGTATCAATTTGAGTTCTTTGAACAAGAAAGATGTATAAAAAGGCAAAAACAAGATACAGTTACGGACAAAAACATTGGCGCTTTTCTGGAGTGGCCAGTGAAAGTCCAGATCTCAATCCTGTCCATAACCTGTGGAGATCTGGAAACAGCAGTCGGAGGGCAGCCTCAAACGTTGAAGAACTCGAGCAGAGCAATCTGCTGCTGAAGAGTAGAAAAGCTACACAGCAAGCTCATTGACAGCTACAAGAAGCATTTGTTGGCAGCTATATGTTGGCAAAAGGCTGTGCAACCAAGTACTATCTCTGGGGTGCCAATCAAAGTTTAGAAAAATGTGGTTCTGCCATGTTGAAAATCTGTTAACAAGGTGTGGTGACCATATTATCACAAGGAATACTTCTGGATTGTGGCATTGAAGCTTATTTACTTCCCCAGAGGAACTCTTGGATACCACTTTCATGTCACTTGCAGTTTGAAAGAAGTCGCTATCTAGCTTTAGCTCAAATTTGAACTAGCATTAGAGAAATGACTGGAAGTCGATAGCCTTTCAGTAATTACACTAAAGAGCCTCTGGGGAAGTATATAATTACTTGCCAAAATCCCGAAGTATCCCTTTAAGAAAAGTGCAAGGGTGCCAATATATTTGGCCGCAGCTGTATAATCGTTTGGCTCATAATCAATGTGACATCATCTTAGCAAGAAAACCTCTAGGTAGATATGGTAGGGGAAGAGAAGTGTGATGAATCAGTCACTCTATTCTGAAGTGGTTGTCTTGCCTAGCCACCTTAAGATGAATGCACTAAGTAAATCACTCTGGATAAGAGCATCTGTTAAAAGACTAACATGTATCCTATACAAGATGCCAGCGTTTGTGTCGGTATACTGAGCTCTGTGTAAAATATGCAGGCTATTACTCCCAAGAAAACCAAACATGGGTGGAAGGGCTCAATTGTTTACTGGTTACTGGTTATGACCCATGTAAGATAGGGAGGAGCAGCAAGAGTGTGTGCAGACAGAGAGAGGAGGAGGAGCAGCAAGAGTGTGTGCAGACAGAGAGAGGAGGAGGAGCAGCAAGAGTGTGTGCAGACGGAGAGAGGAGGAGGAGCAGCAAGAGTGTGTGCAGACAGAGAGAGGAGGAGGAGCAGCAAGAGTGTGTGCAGACAGAGAGAGGAGGAGGAGCAGCAAGAGTGTGTGCAGACAGAGAGAGGAGAGGAGCAGCAAGAGAGGAGACGGAGAGAGGAGGAGGAGCAGCAAGAGTGTGTGCAGACAGAGAGGAGGAGGAGCAGCAAGAGTGTGTGCAGACAGAGAGAGGAGGAGGAGCAGCAAGAGTGTGTGCAGACAGAGAGAGGAGGAGGAGCAGCAAGAGTGTGTGCAGACAGAGAGAGGAGGAGGAGCAGCAAGAGTGTGTGCAGACAGAGAGGAGGAGCAGCAAGAGCACAAGAGTGTGTGCAGAGAGAGGAGGAGGAGCAGCAAGAGTGTGTGCAGACAGAGAGAGGAGGAGGAGCAGCAAGAGTGTGTGCAGACAGAGAGAGGAGGAGGAGCAGCAAGAGTGTGTGCAGACAGCAGTGTGTGCAGACAGAGAGGAGGAGGAGCAGCAAGAGTGTGTGCAGACAGAGAGAGGAGGAGGAGCAGCAAGAGTGTGTGCAGACAGAGAGAGGAGGAGGAGCAGCAAGAGTGTGTGCAGACAGAGAGAGGAGGAGGAGCAGCAAGAGTGTGTGCAGACAGAGAGAGGAGGAGGAGCAGCAAGAGTGTGTGCAGACAGAGAGAGGAGGAGGAGCAGCAAGAGTGTGTGCAGACAGAGAGAGGAGGAGGAGCAGCAAGAGTGTGTGCAGACAGAGAGAGGAGGAGGAGCAGCAAGAGTGTGTGCAGACAGAGAGAGGAGGAGGAGCAGCAAGAGTGTGTGCAGACAGAGAGGAGGAGGAGCAGCAAGAGCAGACAGAGAGAGGAGGAGGAGCAGCAAGAGTGTGTGCAGACAGAGAGAGGAGGAGGAGCAGCAAGAGTGTGTGCAGACAGAGAGAGGAGGAGGAGCAGCAAGAGTGTGTGCAGACAGAGAGAGGAGGAGGAGCAGCAAGAGTGTGTGCAGACAGAGAGAGGAGGAGGAGCAGCAAGAGTGTGTGCAGACAGAGAGAGGAGGAGGAGCAGCAAGAGTGTGCAGACAGAGAGAGGAGACAGAGAGAGGAGAGGAGGAGCAGCAAGAGTGTGTGCAGACAGAGAGGAGGAGGAGCAGCAAGAGTGTGTGCAGACAGAGAGAGGAGGAGGAGCAGCAAGAGTGTGTGCAGACAGAGAGAGGAGGAGGAGCAGCAAGAGTGTGTGCAGACAGAGAGAGGAGGAGGAGCAGCAAGAGTGTGTGCAGACAGACAGTGTGTGCAGAGAGAGAGGAGGAGGAGCAGCAAGAGTGTGTGCAGACAGAGAGAGGAGGAGGAGCAGCAGAGTGTGTGCAGACAGAGAGAGGAGGAGGAGCAGCAAGAGTGTGTGCAGACAGACAGAGTGTGTGCAGACAGAGAGAGGAGGAGCAGCAAGAGTGTGTGCAGACAGAGAGAGGAGGAGGAGCAGCAGACAGACAGAGACAGAGGAGGAGGAGCAAGAGTGTGTGCAGACAGAGAGAGGAGGAGGAGCAGCAAGAGTGTGTGCAGACAGAGAGAGGAGGAGGAGCAGCAAGAGTGTGTGCAGACAGAGAGAGGAGGAGGAGCAGCAAGAGTGTGTGCAGACAGAGAGAGGAGGAGGAGCAGCAAGAGTGTGTGCAGACAGAGAGAGGAGGAGGAGCAGCAAGAGTGTGTGCAGACAGTGAGAGGAGGAGAAAGAGCATTTGCAGACAGGCAATGCCTGGGCATGACAGTATTAGTTGCTTCGTTATGTCTGCATCAAGATTCTCTCCACTGCTGCAGGATAGAGGGGCACACACACAGCTAGGAGAGTCTGCAGTGTCAGAGTTCACTTTAACAGAGAGGAAGTAGGGGAGTAGACAATTCATAAGGAAATCTTTCCACCCTCATCAATTTACAAACATTCCACACACACACTAATGGTGCTTAAAATGTACACACACACACACACGAAGAAAGAATATATTTTCTGCTTCTCTTCATTGTACAACACGTCCACCAAATGGATCACATTTTTGTTCTGAAGTCTCCGGAGCAGCTGGATCTCCCTGAAACACAAAAGTTACAAATTCAACCATCCATCACAACTAAAACATTGGTGAAATAAAACTAATTCAAATCACTTTGTATGATAAAGAGTGTGACTTTGGTCTTTGCCTAAATATCACAAATCTGAAAAATAAATGAGAAAGGAACTGGGAATGACACATTAGTGTGGCTATAGCAACAAGCTCAGTATAGACACATCTCTGTGAACTGACCTTGGAAAGGGAGTTTAGAGTCACCCCCCAGCACCACCACGACAAACCCCCAGGAGACTCCACATTCATCTGAGAGCTGCTACAGAGTTGCCTGCCTGCCTGCCACTAATGAATACAGCCAGTGCATGAAGGGCGCACACACACACGGCAGTGTGTATATGTTTTAGTCTAGATCACAGAGAACATCCCCATAGCGGCCTGGTTTTTAAAACCAATCCTCTAGGTGTTTAAATTCACCATGCCATTCAAATGGGAAGGAAGGAAATGTCAGCTACATTTGAAAGGGAATTTTCATGAGTACAATTTCTCCTCTTAGGGTAATCTTAGGTGTCGTAATAAGTGAATTAAGCCAGCGTGCCACAGCACAGCATGGGGATGCCCACGGTGTATTGAAGCACCATGTAGGGCAAGGATTCACTAACTTTCCCACTCGAGGCCCCCTTCCAGCATTAGGGAACACCCCCTGTACGCACCACATCTATTTCTATGGGCACGAGCACCCGTTCATGACTCACTGTTCACACCCTTGTTGTTGGTGGAGAGAATTTAGCAGGTTTAAAGCTTATTTCCTGCAATTCTACACAAATAAAATGTTGCAGTTTTAAAGCTAGTTTCTTGCAATTCTATACATATTGCCATGTCTAATGTGTATTCAGGGTGTATTTCAGTGACTAAAATTACAACTATATCTATGGGCTAAAAAAAACGAAATAATTAAAATGTCAGCTAACATGAGCTAGTTGATGTGCACCTTTCGGATTAGAAATCTCTCTCTGAGGTCTGTAATGATGGACATGACAAGAGGAACTGGTGATATGACAATTTCTATATTGCACTTAAACATTCTACTATTACAACTTTCAAGAGTAAGTTTAAAGCCGGACTGAGTTCCATTAAAATAATAATGAGGAGGACAAACACACACACCCTCTTTCTCTAGTCTGAACTGTCAGTCTCTATACACTGTACTGTAGATCACTCTGTATGGTGCCCGTTTATGTCATCTTAGCCTGCAGTCACAGGCTGGCCCAGTCCTCTGCTTTACACACTACTACTGCATCACTACCGAGAGAGTCAGAGAGACATCCCACATGCACACTGCCACACACATCAAAATGGACTAACACTATTGCAAAATAAAATGTATTGCACACGTCGTGGAGAACATGGAAAAGAAAACGAACTTTAGTCATACTAGTAAAGAGCAGCACGACCAATCAAAATGAGTTATTGTGTTGCTTTACCATCGGTGCTGTAAATATAAGCCTATGTGTATGAGAATTGTGGTCACTTCACTTCCTAGTACTAAAAAGGCAATTGATAAACCTTTGCAGTATCATCTATCCCATTCAAGGTTAAAAACATTCCGCATTCAACGAGTGAGCAGCAATGCTGTTTTCTAAGAAAATACAGAAATCAGAGTGTCAGCTTTTTGCTCTCTAAAAGCACCGTGTCTGCTGCATAGAGAGAGTCTATCTGCAGTGGATCCAATATCCCTCTGTGGGATGGTCCAGGAGGACGGAAACTTGCAATTTTACAAAACTTGTTTACTATTTATCGACTGACTACAAAAATAGCGTCGACATGGCTTCGGCTACATTACCTTTTCGGTTAATTCATTATGACAACAAACTTGTTGAATCTTACATGCTTGTCGTCCAATGAAATCACTCAATGAACACACCTCCCCCGCTCAGGAGTTCTAGTCCAGAGGGATGTGTGTGTGTGTGTGTGTGTGTGTGTGTGTGTGTGTGTGTGTGGGGCATTCCAAACCAGGGCTCAGCCTTCCGGAGGCGTTGCCCAAGCAACAGGAGTGGTCATAGTGTGAGTGTACCTATCCCCGTGGCAACCCCGGGCAGTGTAAGAAGGAAGTGTTTGGCAAACAGGAATGCTAAGTGATGGCTGCTGTGAGTGTAGAGAGAGAGGAGAGGGGCTAAGGGTAGTACTGTTGTGGCATCCAGAGCCTTATAAGGCTTGGGAAGGCTCTCACACAGGCTCAAACTCATAGGATAGGGCCCACCTACACAGACATGCACAAACATATTACAGGCGTACTAGTCTGTTTCCACCAAAACAGTGTGAGAAACTCGAGTATGTCGGCTACACAACAACTCCAACCCTGACGCACAGGAGGAGGCTTAGTTTTAGGGGAAGCTTTGTTTAGATAAAGAGGGTGTGAGTATGATGCAAGACAAGAGAATTGCATTCTCCATAACACTGGCAGTGGGTAGCCTAGACAACATTTTAACATAATCAAGTCAGTGTAATCACATTCAAAAGAGTAATTGAATCAAACCAAACCAGAACTTGCAACCCAAACCAATAAAACGTGCACTGTTACAGCAACCCAAACCAATAAAACGTGCACTGTTACAGCAACCCAAACCAATAAAACGTGCACTGTTACAGCAACCCAAACCAATAAAACGTGCACTGTTACAGCAACCCAAACCAATAAAACGTGCACTGTTACAGCAACCCAAACCAATAAAACGCGCACTGTTACAGCAAAGGTTTTCTACAAAAGCCTCAAATATGTACTGAGACCCTGCGATTTACAGTAAAGCAACCTAAACTAAGTTGTTCATCCATCTCTAAACACTTCCCCTCAGTGGGAAATCATTTCACAGTAAGCTCGCACATCACAGAAGAATATTAAATAAACTCCATTGTGTGATTAAAACCTTGGCTGCCCATGTGAAAGGGAGGATGGAGGAAAACTATTTATAGAAAGAGACTGACGAGAGAGAGAATATGAAATGTCTATTCCTTTGGAACTTTTGTGAGAGTAGTGTTTGTTTATTTCACTTTTGTTAATTATTTATTTCACTTGCTTTGACAATGTTTCCCATGCCAATAAAGCCATTTGAATTGAGAAAGAAGAGAGAAAGAGAATCAAGGAAATAAACAACGGCCGTACAACTTCAGTCTCCATTAGAGGGGAAAGTATGTGGCTCTGGGTCACGATGATGCTGGGAATAAAACCAGTGGAGGGTTGAGGGTTAAGCCCATAGCAAAACCATTTTTTTAAACACATGGATCTGTCCTACACTGTAAGAATGAAATCCCAATATGAATGAGCAACGTGTGAGTTTGGATCAACAAAACAAACATGAGACGAATGAACAGTAATGGAGAACATTACTGCGTTTTCATCATGGGAAGAAGGGCTGCACTGATGCAGGCCTTTAAATAGTCAACTATGGCTCTGCCATGTATTGGAAGAGGAGAGGGCTATATTGAAGAGGAGAGGGCTATATTGGAAGAGGAGAGGGCTATATTGGAAGAGGAGAGGGCTATATTGGAAGAGGAGAGGGCTATATTGGAAGAGGAGAGGGCTATATTGGAAGAGGAGAGGGCTATATTGGAAGAGGAGAGTACTTTGTCTTTTAATATGTCCTAGAACTAATGTTAGGGGTTAGAGAAAAACTAATTGAGCACTGCAACAAATTAAACAACCTAGGCCAGATTAGGGACACAAATATGCACATATCAAGTCACCACAAATAAAACCTCCCAATGAAATTGAGTGTGTCTGCAAGGGTGTAATCTATTTCTTCTAAACATACTACAAATAAAAGATAGCACTTCATTGTAAAATAATAGGTGCTGGAGTGGAGCAGGTCGAGAGTTACAAGTTCCTTGGTGTATTGGAAGAAAACCATAGGGAGACACTGTAGGGGAAAAACCATAGGGAGACACTGTAGGGGAAAACCCATAGGGAGACACTGTAGGGGAAAACCCATAGGGAGACACTGTAGGGGAAAACCCATAGGGAGACACTGTAGGGAAAACCCATAGGGAGACACTGTAGGGAAAACCCATAGGGAGACACTGTAGGGAAAACCCATAGGGAGACACTGTAGGGAAAACCATAGGGAGACACTGTAGGGAAAACCATAGGGAGACACTGTAGGGAAAACCATAGGGAGACACTGTAGGGAAAACCATAGGGAGACACTGTAGGGAAAACCATAGGGAGACACTGTAGGGAAAACCCATAGGGAGACACTGTAGGGAAAACCATAGGGAGACACTGTAGGGAAAACCATAGGGAGACACTGTAGGGAAAACCAGGGAGACACTGGAGAAACCATAGGGAGACACTGTAGGGAAAACCATAGGGAGACACTGTAGGGAAAACCATAGGGAGACACTGTAGGGAAAACCATAGGGAGACACTGTAGGGAAAACCATAGGGAGACACTGTAGGGAAAACCATAGGGAGACACTGTAGGGGAAAACCATAGGGAGACACTGTAGGGGAAAACCATAGGGAGACACTGTAGGGGAAAACCTGTAGGGGAAAAGGGAGACACTGTAGGGGAAAACCATAGGGAGACACTGTAGGGGAAAACCATAGGGAGACACTGTAGGGGAAAACCGTAGGGAGACACTGTAGGGGAAAACCGTAGGGAGACACTGTAGGGGAAAACCGTAGGGAGACACTGTAGGGGAAAAACCGTAGGGAGACACTGTAGGGGAAAAACCGTAGGGAGACACTGTAGGGGAAAAAAAACACTGTAGGGAGGGAGACACTGTAGGGAAAACCGTAGGGAGACACTGTAGGGGAAAACCGTAGGGAGACACTGTAGGGAAAACCGTAGGGAGACACTGTAGGGAAAACCGTAGGGAGACACTGTAGGGAAAACCGTAGGGAGACACTGTAGGGAAAACCGTAGGGAGACACTGTAGGGAAAACCGTAGGGAGACACTGTAGGGAAAACCGTAGGGAGACACTGTAGGGAAAACCTGTAGGGAAAACCATAGGGAGACACTGTAGGGAAAACCGTAGGGAGACACTGTAGGGAAAACCGTAGGGAGACACTGTAGGGAAAACCGTAGGGAGACACTGTAGGGAAAACCGTAGGGAGACACTGTAGGGAAAACCGTAGGGAGACACTGTAGGGAGACACTGTAGGGAGACACTGTAGGGAGACACTGTAGGGAAAACCGGAGGGAGACACTGTAGGGAAAACCGGAGGGAGACACTGTAGGGAAAACCATAGGGAGACACTGTAGGGAAAACCATAGGGAGACACTGTAGGGAAAACCATAGGGAGACACTGTAGGGAAAACCATAGGGAGACACTGTAGGGAAAACCATAGGGAGACACTGTAGGGAAAACCATAGGGAGACACTGTAGGGAAAACCATAGGGAGACACTGTAGGGAAAACCATAGGGAGACACTGTAGGGAAAACCATAGGGAGACACTGTAGGGAAAACCATAGGGAGACACTGTAGGGAAAACCATAGGGAGACACTGTAGGGAAAACCATAGGGAGACACTGTAGGGAAAACCATAGGGAGACACTGTAGGGAAAACCATAGGGAGACACTGTAGGGAGACACTGTAGGGAAAACCATAGGGAGACACTGTAGGGAAAACCATAGGGAGACACTGTAGGGAAAACCATAGGGAGACACTGTAGGGAAAACCATAGGGAGACACTGTAGGAAAACCATAGGGAGACACTGTAGGGAAAACCATAGGGAGACACTGTAGGGAAAACCATAGGGAGACACTGTAGGGAAAACCATAGGGAGACACTGTAGGGAAAACCATAGGGAGACACTGTAGGGAAAACCATAGGGAGACACTGTAGGGGGAGACACTGTAGGGAAAACCATAGGGAGACACTGTAGGGAAAACCATAGGGAGACACTGTAGGGAAAACCATAGGGAGACACTGTAGGGAAAACCATAGGGAGACACTGTAGGGAAAACCATAGGGAGACACTGTAGGGAAAACCATAGGGAGACACTGTAGGAAAACCATAGGGAGACACTGTAGGGAAAACCATAGGGAGACACTGTAGGGAAAACCATAGGGAGACACTGTAGGGAAAACCAAAACACTGTAGGGAAAACCATAGGGAGACACTGTAGGGAAAACCATAGGGAGACACTGTAGGGAAAACCATAGGGAGACACTGTAGGGAAAACCATAGGGAGACACTGTAGGGAAAACCATAGGGAGACACTGTAGGGAAAACCATAGGGAGACACTGTAGGAAAAACCATAGGGAGACACTGTAGGGAAAAACCATAGGGAGACACTGTAGGGAAAAACCATAGGGAGACACTGTAGGGAAAAACCATAGGGAGACACTGTAGGGAAAACCATAGGGAGACACTGTAGGGAAAAACCATAGGGAGACACTGTAGGGAAAAACCATAGGGAGACACTGTAGGGAAAACCATAGGGAGACACTGTAGGGAAAACCATAGGGAGACACTGTAGGGAAAACCATAGGGAGACACTGTAGGGAAAACCATAGGGAGACACTGTAGGGAAAAACCTAGGGAGACACTGTAGGGAAAACCATAGGGAGACACTGTAGGGAAAACCATAGGGAGACACTGTAGGGAAAACCATAGGGAGACACTGTAGGGAAAACCGGAGGGAGACACTGTAGGGAAAACCGGAGGGAGACACTGTAGGGAAAACCATAGGGAGACACTGTAGGGAAAACCTACACTGTAGGGAAAACCATAGGGAGGAGACACTGTAGGGAAAACCATAGGGAGACACTGTAGGGAAAACCATAGGGAGACACTGTAGGGAAAACCATAGGGAGACACTGTAGGGAAAACCATAGGGAGACACTGTAGGGAAAACCATAGGGAGACACTGTAGGGAAAACCATAGGGAGACACCGTAGGGGAAAACCTACACTGTAGGGAAAACCATAGTGAGACACTGTAGGAAAACCATAGGGAGACACTGTAGGGAAAAACCACTGTAGGAAAAGACACTGTAGGGAAAACCATAGGGAGACACTGTAGGGGAAACCATAGGGAGACACTGTAGGGAAAAACCATAGGGAGACACTGTAGGGAAAACCTACACTGTAGGGAAAAACCATAGGGAGACACTGTAGGGAAAAACCATAGGGAGACACTGTAGGGAAAAACCATAGGGAGACACTGTAGGGAAAACCATAGGGAGACACTGTAGGGGAAAACCATAGGGAGACACTGTAGGGAAAAACCATAGGGAGACACTGTAGGGAAAAACCATAGGGAGGAGGGAAACTGAGACACTGTAGGGAAAAACCATAGGGAGACACTGTAGGGAAAAACCATAGGGAGACACTGTAGGAAAAACCATAGGGAGACACTGTAGGGAAAACCATAGGGAGACACTGTAGGGAAAACCATAGGGAGACACTGTAGGGAAAAACCATAGGGAGACACTGTAGGGAAAAACCATAGGGAGACACTGAAGGGAAAAACCATAGGGAGACACTGTAGGGAAAAACCATAGGGAGACACTGTAGGGAAAACCATAGGGAGACACTGTAGGGAACCGACACTGTTGGCGTGAATACAGCACTAGGCTATGCAAGCCGCTTAAATCAGAGACCATCTAAAGCAGTACACCCAGACAATCATCCAATAGCAGTGACATTAGTCGTTAATCAATTGTGCTTGACGATGCATGACCAAGAGTGCAAATCAGAGGGAAGAAGAGAGAGGGAGCTCGAAAGAGACAAATGAAGACTGAGTGAAAAATCACACATTGACACGAGAGCAACCCACCACATCACCACCCCCATTCCATCCCTCCCACCATCCCTCTTTCCAGTCCCTCCCTCCCAAAACCCCACTACTTACTTCTTCACGTTGGCCTCTCCATTGGGGATCCTTCTGAGCTTCTTCTTCTTGAGGATCTTGACAGCCCTGCGACACAGCGTGTCAGAGTCCAGCATCTCCTTCACCTTACCGTAGGAGCCCTCCCCCAACAGGTCTCCCATCAGGTACTTCCCGATCAGCTTGGCCCTCTTCCTGCGCGGCTGGTAGATCACCTCTGTGGAGTCGATGCGGTGGATGAACGTGTCCATGCCCATCAGCTCATTCTCAGTCAGATAGTCCAGGTGCTGCAGCTCCCCGACACTCATGGTTAAATCAACTTAGTTACTGTAGTGTGTAGTGTCCAGACAGTCCAATATAGTAGACTGTGACCTCAAGCCTTTGGCTTGGGCTGTGTATGCTGGTGGCTCAGGGACACAGTTCAATTAGAAAACACTAAGTGACATTGGAGGTGTAGCCCGGCATGGGCATTGAGAGAAACAGTTTACCTTGTAATAGAGTAGGTCTGTAAACACAGAGGTTAGTTTAAGTTCGTGGGAACAAGATGTAGGCTCGCTGTAAACGTTTCCAGAGTGGTGTGGGGTAGTTAACTAAGACCCAGCGATGCCAAGGTTCCAGGGTGAAAAGATTTGTGGAGAGTTCAGGCTGTGGGACAGGTGCTACTGAGCAGAGTGGGATGTCTGGCTGAGTTTACATTCCGCTGCTTAGCTCCATGTCACCTCCATCTGTGATCTGATATGAGATGGCGACATGCAGACGGAGAGGTAACCAGTCCTGTTTCAAAGCCAAGCAAAGCATGACGGCCATAGAACCTTGTAGCGATCCATGGTCACCATTGGTTTGCCTTGATCTAAGTGCAGATGCAATAAATACTCAATCACACCTAAATGAGTTATTTCAGTCTTTAGTATGGTTATGCTCTGGGTCCTAGATTTCTTGTCAGCTCTTCTATGGAGTTCACTAGTCTTTCCCAGTTGGCAACTGCTCCAGAGAACCTGTGGGTCAAAAATGTAGCTTATCAACAGTCACATTTTTCAGCAATCAAGGAATATTTGCCTACTAACATTTTAAATTTTAATTTTGTAGGAAATGAGTGACAGCTACAGGTCCACAAGGCTGGTTATGCATTTTAGGATACTTTTCTGGTCTGGTGTCAAAATACTAAAACCATAAGATCCATATTTCCCGACGCAAGTAAACAAGGACGAATCGAGAATGTCACAGCCGATTCTGTTGCACGACTCAGTCAGTGAATGCCTGTCGCACATAAAAAAGAAGAAGCTTGCAACCAAGCTGAGTTAGCTAGCTAGCCTCCGGTATTTTGCCATTTGCCGATTATTTCAGTAGCAAGCTTGCTACCTTCCCCAACTCACTGTAGCTCGTTAACCGGCTAACACGCTTTTGACACCTCAACGTTAGGAGAGGTAAAATGTGTTTTATATTGGATATTCGAGTCTCTCGTAAATAGATATTGAACCAAGCATGAATGATATATTCTGAATCAGGGATGGATTGAGAACAATCCACAGCTCTATTTTCTTGTTAGACTATTTCAGATTTCAATAGGTCTCCCCCTATGAGTCGGGGGACAATGGACAGTTTTATTTTATCTTCAGGCTTTCAATCCTCCCCCAAATCAATAAATAAAAAAGTTAAATAGGAAAGTCAGTTAAGAACAAATTCTTATTTACAATGACAGCATACCCCGGGCGATGCTGGACCAATTGTGCGCCGCCCTATGGGACTCCCAATCACAGCCGGATGTGATACAGCCTGGATTCAAACCAGGGACTGTAGTGACACCTCTTGCACTGAGATGCAATGCCTTAGACCACTGCACCACTCAGGAGCCCAAAAAGCTGTGGATTTTTGACCATCCTCCCATGATTCAGAATATATCTTTAATAGTCATGGCACGCTTTGTGGAATAGCTATTGAAGATTGAAATCCAAAGTCATACTATTATTTTTTAAAGATGTGAATTGTTCTCATCCATCCCGATTCAGAATATACCATCTTCATAGTCATGGCATGTTTGGGTTTAATAGCTATCAACAAGAGAAAACCCCGAATATCCTATATAAAACTAATTTCATCTAGGTGTCAAACTCCAATCTTCCCGAAACTCGCACGAATTTACAATTTCATTCTAGCTAACCAGATAACTCGTCTAACTGTATGCAATGGGTGTTTCGTTAGCTAGCTATGTAGTTAGGCTATGTTCAAAATCGGATAAAGTTACTAGCAAGTAAGAAGTACAGTAACGACGTTATATCCTTTCTACCTAGCTACCCGGCAGGAGCTAACGGCTAAATACAGATTCAAGTGAATGGTAGATATGCTAGCCAAATGTCAGCATTTTGTGGTAAAGGGTCTCACCTTAACATCCAGACTCTATCGACAGATGTTATGTAGTGTTTTATTTGTCTCTGTCTGCATAAATATGAGGTTTGCTATTATTGATGCAGCTGCTATCAGGTTGCCGCCATCTTGTTTACCTCTCTCCTCTCTCCAGGCCATTGACTATCAATAGGTACTGAATATATGCTCCAGTTGAATGAAAGCCAACATCTCGTTTACATTGTCCCAGACTATTTTTTAAATGTATTATTATTTCACATTCACAGCCTTCACAAAATGTACTTTGCCTTTTAATATGTCCTAAAACTACTGTTAGGGGTTAGAGAAAAAATAATGTATCACTGCAACAAATTAAACAACCGAGGCCAGATTAGGGACACAAATATGCACATATCAAGTCACCACAAATAAAACCTCCCAAAGAAATTGCACATGTTCATGTGTTCTGCAAGGGTGTAATCTATTCCTTTTAAACATATCACAAATAAAAGATAGCGGTACCGGAGCGCCAAGTCTAGGTCCAAAAGACTGCTGAACAATGAATCAAATGGCCACCCGGACTATTTGCACCCAGGGGTGCTTTAATTGCGGTTGATGTCATTCTTAATGTTCAGTTTTAGGTAATCCTGAACACAGCCCTATTTCAGGTCACAGCAGTGCAGTCAGTGGTGTTGACCTGCTTTCCGCACTGACTGCATACTGGCCAACCCTGTCCCACTACACAAGAATCCAGCTACCACAGCCTCAGAGGCCAACCCTTTTTTGCTTAGCTGACCGATCTGGGTTATTTTTAACCGGTGTAAACCCCAGGGAATATCAAACTGAAGCTCTGATTTCACAGATCTGTTACCCTCATTAGAGGACCACCGTGGCTGCCAAAAGCTGGGGCTGATCAATTAGGAGTTCTAGGATAACCCCACATACCGGGATGTAAGGGGTACATATGAGGTCAGGGGTGTCATGCACCCCAAAAATCTGAGGGGGCATAAAGTACTTGAGGAACGCTGGGGGGTGGTCCGGAAGTAGAATCATTTGGCATTTTTAAAACACCTGAAACAGCTTTTTCCTGCAACCTAGATCCATAATCATTATGCTTAATTCTCAGTGGACGAAAAAGTACCAAATTGTCATAGTAAAATTAAAGATACTTAAATAGAAACAACTCAAGTAAAAGTGAAAGTCACCCAGTAAAATAATACTTAAGTAAAAGTTTAAAAGTAATTGGTTTTAAATATACTTAAGTATAATTTAAAAAATGCAATTGCTAAAATATACTTAAGTATCAAAAGTAAAAGTATAAATTGTTTAAAATTCCCTAGTTCATTTTTTTTTAACGGATAGCCAGGGGCACACTCAAACACTCGGACATAATTTACAAACGAAGCATTTGTGTTTCGTGAGTACGCCCGATCAGAAACAGTAGGGATAATGAGGGATGTTCTCTTGATTATTGATGATTTGTAATGAGTACTTTTGGGTGAGAAAATGAATGGAGTAAAAAGTAGAATATTTTCTTTAGGCATGTAGTGAAGTAAAAGTAGTCAAAAATATAAATAGTAAAGTACAGATACCCCAAAAATCTACTTAAGTACTTGACACTAGTGTTAATTCTATGTTTTAAAAAAGTGTATTTTTCAGCATAACTAAGCATACCTCTGGAGCGGTCTGTATCCTCCTGCCTGGTGACTATTACCCTCTGCATCTCTGGGTAATAGACTGTCTTATTCAGTATATTTAGTTGTTGCTTGCTTTTCTAAGGTCTACCAACCTTGCCAGCTAAGATAGACAAGCAAGCTACTCTATTTTTATTTAACTAGGCAAATCAGTTAAGAACAAATTCTTATTTACAATGACAGCCTAACCCAGCCCAACCTGGGCCGATTGTGCGCCACCCTATGGGACTCCCAATCACGGCCAGATGTGATACAGCCTGGATTTGAACCAGGGTCTGTAGTGACACCTCTAGCACTGAGATGCAGTGCCTTGGACTGCTACGCCACTCGGGAGCCCTCTAACTTGATTTATAGCCTTAAATGGCTTCTTGGTAGCTAGTTATAAGGTTGGGAGACTGGGAACCTATACAGGCTAGCAAAAGCAAACTTCATAAAATTGCTAGGTGGCTAGTATTATTACAGAGAAACAACCACCCCAAAAATACATTTAATTATTTAAAAAATAAAATAAATAATATATATATATACACAGTACCATTCAAAAGTTTGGAAACCCCTACATTGTAGAATAGTAGTGAAGACATCAAAACTATAAAATAACACATATGGAATCATGTAGTAACCACAAAAGTGTTAACCTCTTTGGGCTAGGAGGCAGTATTCGGAAGTTTGAATGACTGACGTGCCCAAAGTAAACTGTCTGTTACTCAGGCCCAGAAGCTAAGATATGCATATACTTGGTAGCATTGGATAGAAAACACTCTGAAGTTTCTAAAACTGTTATAAAGAATGTATGTAGTATAACAGAACTGATATGGAAGGCGTAAAACCCAAAGAGAATCCATACAGATATTTTTCTTTAGGTCACAGGCTAGTTCAATGCTAGTCTATGGGATATTCAAATAAATTCCTCACAGATTGCAGTTCCTATGGCTTCCACTAGTTGTCAACAGTCTTTAGAAAGGGTTCCAGGCTTGTGACCAAGTTACCAAGTATTTGTCGTTTTTCTAAGGTGTCCCTCGTTAGGAATCCAGTCTTGATGTGCTCGTGAATGAGTGCGTGCACTTCATTATTTATCTCCGGTATTGAACATACTACATTCCGTCTTAAATTGTATCATTTATTTCCATATTAGGGTACCTGAGGATTGATTAGAAACGTTGTTTGACTTGTTTGGACAAAGTTTAGTTTGGGATTCCTTTGTCTGCATGTTGACCAAGTGGAAAGGGTGGATTACTGAATCAAACGCGCCAACTAAACTGACTTTTTTGGGATATAAAAAAGGACTTTATCAAACAAAACAACCATTTGTTGTGTACATGGAACCCTTGGGATTGCAAACAGAGGAAGATCTTCAAAGGTAAGTGATTTATTTTAACGATATTTCAGATTTTTGTGACGCCTCTGCTGGTTTGAAAAATGTTTTTCATGCTGGTGTATGCAGGGCGCTGTCCTCAGATCATCACATGGTATGCTTTCGCCGTAAAGCCTTTGTGAAATCTGACAATGCAGTTGGATTAACAAGAAGTTAAGCTTTTAAACGATGTAAGAGACTTGTATTTTCATTCATGTTTAATATCACAATTTTTGTATGTTAAGTTTTGCACTCTGCAATTTCATGTTGTCGTAGTGTAATGCTAGCGGTACACCGATCCCAATTAAACAGATCGAAATATATGTATGTGGGAACTCCTTCAAGACTGTTGGAAAAGCATTCCAGGTGAGGGAATGCCAAGAGTGTGTAAAGCTGTCATCAAGGCAAAGGGTGCCAACTTTGAAGAATCTCAAATATATTTAGATCTGTTTAACACTTTTGAGGTTAATACATGATTCCATATGTGTTATTTCATTGTGTTGATTTCTTCACTATTCTTCTACAATGTAAAAAATAAGGAAAAACCCTTGAATGATTAGGTGTCCAAACTTTTGACTGATACTGTATACAGTTGAAGTCGGAAGTTTACATACACTTAGGTTGGAGTCATTGAAACTTGTTTTTCAACCACTCCACAAACTTCTTAACAAACTATAGTTTGGCAAGCCGGTTAGGACATCTACTTTGTGCATAACACAAGTAATTTTTCCAACAATTGTTTACAGACAGATTATTTCACTTATAATTCACTGTATCACAATTCCAGTGGGTCAGTAGCTTACATACACTAAGTTGACTGTGCCTTTAAACAGCTTGGGAAATTCCAGAAAATTATGTCATGGCTATAGAAGATTCTGATAGGCTAATTGATAGAATTTGAGTCAATTGGAGGTGTATCTGTGAATATATTTCAAGGCCTACCTTCAAACTCAGTGCCTCTTTGTTTGACATCATGGGAAAATCAAAGGAAATCAGCCAAGACCTCAGAAAAAAAATTGGAGACCTCCACAAATCTGGTTCATCCTTGGAAGCAATTTCAAAATGCCTGAAAGTACCATGTTCATCTGTACAAACAATAGTACGCAAGTATAAACACCATGGGACCACGCAGCAGTCATACCGCTCAGGAAGTAGATGTGTTCTGTCTCCTAGAGGTGAACGTACATGGGTAAGAAAAGTGCAAATCAATCCCAGAACAACAGCAAAGGACGTTGTGATGATGCTGGAGGAAACAGGTACAAAAGCATCTATATCCACAGTAAAACGAGTCCTATATCAACATAACCTGAAAGGCCGCTCAGCAAGGAAGAAGCCACTGCTCTAAAACCGCCATAAAAAAGCCAGACCATGGTTTGCAACTACACATGGGACAAAGATCGTACTTTTGGATAAATATCCTCTGGTCTGATGAAACAAAAAGAGAACTGTTTGGCCATAATGACCATCGTTATATTTGGAGGAACAAGGGGGAGGCTTGCAAGCCAAGAACACCATCCCCACCGTGAAGCACGGGGTGGAAGCATCATGTTGTGGGGTGCTTTGCTGCAGGAGGGACTGGTGCACTTCACAAAATAGATGGCATCATGAGGTAGGAAAATTATGTGGATATATTGAAGCAACATCTCAAGACATCAGTCAGGAAGTTAAAGCTTGGTTGCAATTGGGTCTTCCAAATGGACAATGACCCCAAGCATACTTCCAAAGTTGTGGCAAAATGGCCTAAGGACAACAAAGGCAAGGTATTGGAGTGGCCATCACAAAGCCCTGACCTCAATCCCATAGAACATTTGTGGGTATAACTGAAAAAGCATGTGCGAGCAAGGAGGCCTACAAACCTGACTAAGTTACACCAGGTCTGTCAAGAGGAATGGGCCAAAATTCACTCAACTTATTGTGGGAAGCTTGTGGAAGGCTCCCCGAAACGTTTGACCCAAGTTAAACAATTGAAAGGCAATGCTACCAAATACCAATTGAGTGTATGTAAACTTCTGACCCACTGGGAATGTGCTGAAAGAAATTAAAGCTGAAATAAATTATTCTCTCTATTATTATTGTGACATTACACATTCTTAAAATAAAAAGTGGTGATCTTAACTGACCTACAACGGAGTATTACTTGGATTAAATGTCAGGAATTGTGAAAAACTCAGATTAAATGTATTTGGTTGTGAATGTAAACTTCCGTCTTCAAATATATTTATTATTTTTTAAACAGGCCAAATCTGAGAAGGCATGAGCCCCTTTGCCCCATATGGGAATGACGCCTCTGGATGAGGTTGCAGGTTTTCGAGCACCCCCTACAAGGGTTATCAACTCTTCAACCCCCAGGATAAGATGGGCATCAGGGCCACGTTCAGTAGCCGAACATTGCAGATAGAAATGCCACAAAAAGAGCCATTGAGATTCCTTATTCTACATGTCTTAGGCATGTTTGTTCTAAATAGTATATTTCTATTTGAATGTTTAAAATGTTGCCTACTGCTGAACGCGACCCAGGTGTACCTCTATTACACATTATAAACTGGGTGGTTCGAGCCTTGAGTGCTGATTGGCTCACGGCCGTGGTATTTCAGACCGTATTCCATGGGTATGACAAAACATTTATTTTTACTGCTCTAATTACGTTGGTAACTAGTTTATAAAAGCAATAAGGCACCTCTGGGGTTTATGATATATGGCCAATATACCACAGCTTAGCCGTGGTATATTGAGCATATACCACACCTCCTCGGGCCTTATTACTTAATTATACAACATTTATTTAAACCATTTCTCCTTTCACCCCTGCAATGCAGTACAATCATGTAAATGTGCTACTTGCAAGTACAAACTTGCTATTTGCTCGTTGAAAGAAACATTTTCACTAACAGAAGGCTAAGTGTTTTAGACATACTATGTAATGGACATTCAGTTTATCTTGTAAATAAATATATTTATCTGATCAACACTGTGGAATTGGAGTTTACACAAATTGAAATCATAGACTAACATCTGTTTTTCCACAAGTCAACACCAGAGGGAACTGATCAGCTACAAAAATTCTCCACTACTACACAATCAAGAGATACTGAACAAAAATATAAATGCAACATAAAAAGTGTTGGTCCCATGTTTCATTTAAAATATCTCATAAATGTTCCATATGCACAAAAAGCTTATTTTTCTTAAATTTTGTGCACAAATGTTTTCATCCCTGTTAGTGAGCATTTTTCCTTTGCCAAGATAATCCATCCACTTGACAGGTGTGGAATATCAAGAAGCTGTCTAAACAGCGTGATCATTACACAGGTACACCTTATGCTGGGGCCAATAAAAGGCCACTTTTTGTCACACACCACAGATGTCTCATGTCTTGAGGGAGCATGCAATTGGCATGCTGACTGCAGTAATGTCCACCTGAGCTGTTGCCAGACAATTTAATATTAAGCTATCTACCATAAGCCACCTCCAACATTGTTTTAGAGAATTTGGCAGTATGTCCAACTGGCCTCACAACTGCAGACATTGTGTATGGCGTCGTATGGACGAGCGGTTTGCTGATGTCAATGTTGTGAAGAGTGCCCCATGGTGTTGATGGGGTTATGGTATGGGCAGGCATAAACTATGGACAACAAACACAATTCTATTTTATCAATGGCAATTTGAATGCATAGAGATAGCGTTATGAGATCCTGAGGACCAATGTTGTGCCATCACCTCATGTTTCAGCATAATGCACAACCTCATGTCACAAGGATCTGCACAAAATTCCTGGAAGCTGAAAATTTCCCACTTCTTCCATGGCCGACATCCATACCAGAAATGCCACCCATTGAGCATGTTTGGAATGCACTGGATCGACGTGTACGGCAGGGTGTTCCAGTTCCCGCCAATATCCATTAACTTCGTACAGCCATTGAAGAGTGGGACAATATTCAACAATCAACAGCCTGAGCAACTCTATGCAAAAGAGATGTCACTGCATGAGTCGAATGAATGGTGGTCACACCAGATACTGACTGGTTCTCATCCATACCCCTAGCTTTTTTTAAAGGTATCTGTGACCAACAGATGCATATCTGTATTCCCAGTCATGTGAAATCCATCCAATAGGGCCTAATGCATTTATTTCAATTAACTGATAAATTGTAACTCAGTAAAATCTTTGAAATTGTTGCCTGTTGCATTTATAGTTTTGTTCAGTGTATATATTTTTATTGTTTGCAGTGAAGCATTTTACATTTGTTGCATTTACGATGTACAACCATAGCAAAACCATGTACAGAAATAACTCATTTCAAAGCCATTCATTACCTTCAAACTGATTTAAAAAAAATCTTAATTCAAATTGTATGTGTAGTTGTGTAAAGTACTTAAGTAAAAATACTTTAAAGTACTACATAAGTATCTGTACTAGTATGTATATATTTCTGACAACTTTTACTACATTCTTAAATAAAATAATGTACTTTTTACTCCATAGTCTCCATGACACCCAAAAGTACTCATTACATTTTGAATGCTTAGCAAGCAGGACAGGAACATTGTGAAATTCACACTTACCAAGAGAACATCCCTGGTCTTCCCTTCTGCCTCTGATCTGATGGACTCACTAAACAGACATGCATTGTTTGTAAATTATGTCTTGAGTGTTGGATTGTGCCCCTGGCTACTCTTTAAAAAAAAAAAAAACAATTACATTACTTTAGCAATTACATTTACTTAAGTATATTTAAAACCAAATATTTTTAGACTTTTACGCTTGTAGTATTTTACTGGGTGAATTTCACTTCAGTCCTTTTCTATTAAGGTATCTTTACTTTTACTCAAGTATGACAACCGGGTACTTATTCCACCACTATTTATGTATGTGTGTGCGTGTAGGTTGTTCTGTGTTATGAGTCGTGACTGTGAAATCAGACCATGATAGCGAGCCATCACAACGCTACCCTAGCCGTCCGATTGATCAAATAGGAAACTTTCATTCTGCAGTTCAGTAAGAACATCAACTTTAGATCAGACAAATCCATCCTTAATCTCCAACCTAAACAGGTTATCACCAACCATACAATTCCACACAATCTAGAGGAGATTACTTGAACTGAGTGTCCTACAGTTTGTTTCCACAACAAAGAGAAATCAATACGCCACTGTTGGTTGTTTAAAAAATGAAAAGTTGACGAAGTCAGCCAAGCTTCAGACCTCTTCTTCAGTAGTATGGCCTCCTTGGGTTGTTCTGAGAAGAGAGACAGGCGTATTACTCCAAACTCTTGCCGGTGCAAGGTCATCTAAACAGAACAGCTTACATGTTATGTAGTAGTTACCAGTGGGTTGGGCCTGAAGCGGTAGGCCAGCATCATCCTCTTTCTGAAAGCATCATACCCATCGTCCTGTCCTGAGAGCACAGAGGGCCGGTCCATGCCAAACCCTGCCCCGTCAACAGCCGTGGTTCCCCTGGAACAAACACACCACATCAGCTGGCTAGGTGTATGTCTGTGAGTGTGTGTGTGTAAGCTGTGTAGAAGACCTTGTATCAGACAATAGTGTGTGTACTCATGTGAAGTGTTTGTGTCCATGTCTGAGTACAAATGCGTATACATTTACATTACATTTAAGTCATTTAGCAGACGCTCTTATCCCGAGCGACTTACAAATTGGTGCATTCACCTTATGACATCCAGTGGAACAGCCACTTTACAATAGTGCATCTAAATCTTTTAAGGGGGGTGAGAAGGATTACTTTATCCTATCCTAGGTATTCCTTAAAGAGGTGGGGTTTCAGGTGTCTCCGGAAGGTGGTGATTGACTCCGCTGTCCTGGCGTCGTGAGGGAGTTTGTTCCACCATTGGGGGGCCAGAGCAGCGAACAGTTTTGACTGGGCTGAGCGGCAACTGTACTTCCTCAGTGGTAGGGTGCGAGCAGAGGTGGATGAACGCAGTGCCCTTGTTTGGGTGTAGGGCCTGATCAGAGCCTGGAGGTACTGAGGTGCCGTTCCCCTCACAGCTCCGTAGGCAAGCACCATGGTCTTGTAGCGGATGCGAGCTTCAACTGGAAGCCAGTGGAGAGAGCGGAGGAGCGGGGTGACGTGAGAGAACTTGGGAAGGTTGAACACCAGACGGGCTGCGGCGTTCTGGATGAGTTGTAGGGGTTTAATGGCACAGGCAGGAAGCCCAGCCAACAGCGAGTTGCAGTAATCCAGACGGGAGATGACAAGTGCCTGGATTAGGACCTGCGCCGCTTCCTGTGTGAGGCAGGGTCGTACTCTGCGGATGTTGTAGAGCATGAACCTACAGGAACGGGCCACCGCCTTGATGTTAGTTGAGAACGACAGTGTGTTGTCCAGGATCACGCCAAGGTTCTTAGCGCTCAGGGAGGAGGACACAATGGAGTTGTCAACCGTGATGGCGAGATCATGGAACGGGCAGTCCTTCCCCGGGAGGAAGAGCAGCTCCGTCTTGCCGAGGTTCAGCTTGACGTGGTGATCCGTCATTCACACTGATATGTCTGCCAGACATGCAGAGATGCGATTCGCCACCTGGTCATCAGAAGGAGGAAAGGAGAAGATTAATTGTGTGTCGTCTGCATAGCAATGATAGGAGAGACCATGTGAGGTTATGACAGAGCCAAGTGACTTGGTGTATAGCGAGAATAGGACCTAGAAGGGCCTAGAACAGAGCCCTGGGGGACACCAGTGGTGAGAGCGCGTGGTGAGGAGACAGATTCTCGCCACGCCACCTGGTAGGAGCGACCTGTCAGGTAGGACGCAATCCAAGCGTGGGCCGCGCCGGAGATGCCCAACTCGGAGAGGGTGGAGAGGAGGATCTGATGGTTCACAGTATCGAAGGCAGCCGATAGGTCTAGAAGGATGAGAGCAGAGGAGAGAGAGTTAGCTTTAGCAGTGCGGAGCGCCTCCGTGATACAGAGAAGAGCAGTCTCAGTTGAATGACTAGTCTTGAAACCTGACTGATTTGGATCAAGAAGGTCATTCTGAGAGAGATAGCGGGAGAGCTGGCCAAGGACGGCACGTTCAAGAGTTTTGGAGAGAAAAGAAAGAAGGGATACTGGTCTGTAGTTGTTGACATCGGAGGGATCGAGTGTAGGTTTTTTCAGAAGGGGTGCAACTCTCGCTCTCTTGAAGGCGGAAGGGACGTAGCCAGCGGTCAGGGATGAGTTGATTAGCGAGGTGAGGTAAGGGAGAAGGTCTCCGGAAATGGTCTGGAGAAGAGAGGAGGGGATAGGGTCAAGCGGGCAGGTTGTTGGGCGGCCGGCCGTCACAAGACGCGAGATTTCATCTGGAGAGAGAGGGGAGAAAGAGGTCAGAGCACAGGGTAGGGCAGTGTGAGCAGAACCAGCGGTGTCGTTTGACTTAGCAAACGAGGATCGGATGTCGTCGACCTTCTTTTCAAAATGGTTGACGAAGTCATCTGCAGAGAGGGAGGGGGATTCAGGAGGGAGGAGAAGGTGGCAAAGAGCTTCCTAGGGTTAGAGGCAGATGCTTGGAATTTAGAGTGGTAGAAAGTGGCTTTAGCAGCAGAGACAGAGGAGGAAAATGTAGAGAGGAGGGAGTGAAAGGATGCCAGGTCCGCAGGGAGGCGAGTTTTCCTCCATTTCCGCTCGGCTGCCCGGAGCCCTGTATACAATGTGTTTGTGAGTATTTGACAGCCCCCAACCTGTGGACCGGAGTCTTGATGCCCTGTCTGCCAGAGCCAAGCCCATTGCCCTCCTTCCAGCCCATCTTCATGAGCATCTGGAAACCAAGGTTCTCCACCGTCAGCTTAAACTCCTTATACTCCGAGTAGTCTGGGTCACGGCCCTCCTGCAGAACACAAGGCAAGAACATGTGTTTCACAGGTAATTCCTTTTGGGCAGAGGCTAGACAACAAAGGGGTCAAGGACCAAGTGGTGGAGAGAACAGATGGGGAGTGGACCGACCTTGAGTGCCTTGAAGGTCTCCATAAACTTCTCCAGCTCCTCCGGAGGTAGGAAGTCACCAATGAAGTGCTTCCCCTTTCCCATGTCAGTCAGCGACTCCGCCCACTCTGGAGGAAGACACAAGCAGCCATTTCCATAAACACAAATCACTTCAGGGCCGTGGCCAGCAGGACACAATGTATTGGAACTTTCAGATTAAACATGGCCCATGTTATTATGACAGAGTTCATCTCAGAGTAGATTCATGAATAATAGTAATAACAAACTGATCTTTTGAAGAATGAAATCTCACATTCAAATGGACGAAGTTGAAAAATGTTGACAATTCCCTTCATATTCATCATCTCCAGCACCACCCCAACATTAACATATGTGATAATTGTGCATTTCTATGTTTTGTAGCAAAACAGATAGAGGAATATAAGTGTTTCCAATGTCATCATTGGTGTGCATCGTGTCATTTTAACCAATTATGAGGAGGCATTGCCTACTAATTGGTTGATGTTATTGTAAACACTTATCTTTTTAACTACAGAACATTAAAATGCAATGTTGGGGTGGTGCTGGAGATGATGAATATGAAGGTGGATTTTTTTTTATCCCTTTAAAGCCTTTTCACTTGAACAGAAGCAAATCGTTCCACATTGCAGCTGACTTGAAAGGCGAGTTAAGACTGACTGATCTAAAATCAACTTGCATCATAAATAACTACTCAATATGATTTGTAGATCAGTCAGTCAGTCATAATTTACCCATGATACATCACAGTTCTGAAAATCATGAACACTGTCTTCATGAATCTTACCACGTGTTTTCTCCATCTCCATGTGCCGGAGGCGGTGCTCCCAGGTGCCAGCCTGCTGGTCCACTTCCTCATCACTGTCGTACTCATGGGAGTGGTCCTGCACCGCCTTCTCCCACATCACCTGCATCTCCGCCATCGCACGCTTATGCTTCATGATCATGTCAAACATCTCCTGCATCTGCGGTGGGAACACAGACACACCACACACACGCATGTGCAGGCCGGACACACACCTCAGGCAAGGTTTCAGGGACAGATTGCAAGGTGGTTGAGAACGAACACAACCAAGCCCATCTGATTTTGTTAAAGGTTTGAAGTATGCTATGCACCCCCATACCAAACCAAGGATTAACACCGCCCAGTCCCCGACAATTCAAACTGGGAAAGTACAATGTGCTCCCATAGTCTATTGTGCTGTCTGTCTGTCAGTCATGTAGTACCTCCTGTTGCTCTTTGAGCTGTTTCTTCTGGTCATCTGAGAGCTCAGTCACTCCCACCAGGCCCATAGGCTTTCCTTCTTATAGCCCAGATCCCTCAGTTCATTAACTGAAACACACACACCACAAACACAGGACATACCTTACAAACACTGTTTTTAGTCTTATACTATAACGTCTGTCTCTGTGTGTGTTATACAAGAGAGGCTGAACATACACTGAGTGGACAAAAAAAAAAAAATCAGGAACACCTGCTCTTTTTATGAGAGATTGACAAGGTGAATCCAGGTGAAAGCTATGATTCCTTATTGATGTCACTTGTTCAATCCACATCAATCAGTGTAGACGAAGGGGAGAAGACAGGTTAAAGACAGGTTAAAGACGAAGGGGAGAAGACAGGTTAAAGATGAAGGGGAGAAGACAGGTTAAATTATGATTTGTAAGCTTTGAGACGTGAGTTGTGTATGTGTGCCATTCAGAGGGTGGATGGGCAAGACAAAAGATTTCAGTGCCTTTGAACAGGGTATGGTAGTAGGTGCCAGGCACACTGGTTTGAGGGTGTCAATAACTGCAAGGCTGCTGGGTTTTTCATGTGCAACAGTTTCCCGTTTGTATCAAGAATGGTCCACAACCCAAAGGACATCCAGCCAATTGACACAACTGTGGGAAGCATTGGAGTCAACATGGGTCAGCATCCCTGTGGAACGCCTGACACCTTGTAGAGTCCATGCCCAAACAAATTGAGGCTGTTCTGTGGGCAAAGGGAGGTGTAACTCAATATTTGGATTGTGTTCCTAATGTTTTGTACACTCAGTGTATGTGTGTTTGATTACCAGAGAGACACGGGCTGGGCTCTGGCTCCTCCTCCTTGGGAATGATGATGGGTTGCAGTGACAGATCCACCTTGTCGTCCTCCGACCCCCAGCGGCTCTTCCTCTTCCTCTTCACCACGGGCGGACCTGACACTTCCTGTTTTATCCCCAGACCCGGCTCCAGCTTTACTTGACCCACCAGGTAGGGGTAGTGAGGGGGAGGAGGAGGGGGAGGATAGATCAGGGGAGGGGCGGCCGGTCTCTTGAGCTCTACACCAGGCTCCTGCTTAATCATTGGAGGGGGGCTCTGGGCATTTTTGGCCTGGCGGTACTCCTCCACCTTCTCCTTGTAGAAACGGTGGGCGGGGCTTTGGAGGTCATATAGAAAACTGAGAAAAGGAAGTAGAAATATGCTGTCTTTTGTGGTACTTTATCCAATTTACATGTTAGCATTACTTACTTTATTTTATTCAAAGCTTATGACAAATCAATGTCTTCTTAAGCAACAATAAAATACAATTGAATGAATACATTAAACGCTCTCGTTACAATATCTGAGACTGTCACTAACCTGAAGGCGGGGTTTTCCTGGTTGTGCTGGGCGGCGATGGCTTCCACCTCGGGGCCACCATCGGCCACAAACATGGCCAGCTTCTCAGCCACCCTCTGTGTCTCCTCGTCCACTGGGGGGGAGACTTTAAGCAGCCTATCAGTACTGGGGCTCAACTCACACTACTACCGTACCGTACTCAACTGGCCCTGACACACCTGCCTACAGCCAGTAGGGGATAGGAAGAGGGGGGAAGGAGGAGGAGGAGCAGGGGGACACGGTGGTGATTGGGGAAGTGGATTTTATGGATTTGATAATGGAATACAGACCTAATCTTAAAATTGGTGAACAAATAACACCATGAAATGTTGTGGGTAATCATAATGTGTCGTGAATGACTTGTATCATGGTTAAAGTATTCAGTAAATAATTGTGTATCTTCGATCCTCATCCTTTTTTTGTTTTAATGGTTACTTTCAACATAAACTAAAACTCTCCAAGGAGGGCAATTATATTTATCTCACATATGACTCGTTCACATGTGTAAATATAGATTACAGATTAAAAGAACACCATCAGTCTTTGAGAGAGTGAGGAACTGTGTGTGGTAGAGAGAGAGAGACAGATAAGAGTGAGAGAGAAACTGATATAGGTAATCTTACCATGAGAACGTGATGGCGTCTCAGGTTTTGAGTGATCCTTTCGGAGTTCAGCAACTCTCTTTCGGTAATAAAGATAATCCCGGCTGTTATCATACAAGAATCTGTAAGGTGGAGGGAAAATATATTTATATCAGGACTAAAAGAGGCACCATTACATACACTATATACTAGCTATAGATTTAACATGCTGTTCGTAGCTACATCCATAGACTTATACTTACGAGAAAACAGGGTTGTCCTTGTAGTCCTCTTTGGCCTTCCGCTCTAGCTCAGGCCCTCCCTCAGCCACAAAGGCCGCCATCTTGTCCAGAATAAGTCGTGTGTCTGGGTCTTCTGGGGGAAAGACTTTAAGAGGACTATGAGTACATTACCTTTACTCTACTGTAGAAGGCTATGAGAATTCAGGCAAAGCATTAGTCTCAGGAAGCAGCTACTCTGCAACTGAAATATACAGTTAATGACATGGGTGAAATGACAACATGTAAGAATAGGACAGAATCTGACTTGCACCCAGGCTCCTGGCAGTTCTTTGATATTTAAAAACACAGATCATGAATTACCTTTGATTTCTAGGAAGCTTGAGTCATCAACTTCCTCCTCATCATCATCATCTTCATCTGGGGAGCTGAATATGCTAGGTCTTTGGGGGCGAAGTAGGTTCTTCTTGGCCTGGGAGTAGTTCTTAAACTGGTTCAGCATGCTGCTGATCCCTAGACCAGGGCGCTTGCCGATGAGAATGCTCTTCATCTGGGGCTGAGACACTCCTGACGACGGACTGGGGGTGGATGATGACGGGGCTTTGGTGTCACTACTGGAGCCTGTAGAGGGTACACAACTGGGTTCAGTAAGTATTCAGTAAATAATTGTGTGTCTTCGATCCTCATCGTTTTTTTTTTTGTTTTAATGGTTACTTTCAACATCAACTAAAACTCTCCAAGGAGGGCAATTATATTTATCTCACATATGACTCGTTCACATGTGTAAATATAGATTACAGATTAAAAGAACACCATCAGTCTTTGAGAGAGTGAGGAACTGTGTGTGGTAGAGAGAGAGAGACAGATAAGAGTGAGAGAGAAACTGATATAGGTAATCTTACCATGAGAACGTGATGGCGTCTCAGGTTTTGAGTGATCCTTTCGGAGTTCAGCAACTCTCTTTCGGTAATAAAGATAATCCCGGCTGTTATTATCATACAAGAATCTGTAAGGTGGAGGGAAAATATATTTATATCAGGACTAAAAGAGGCACCATTACATACACTATATACTAGCTATAGATTTAACATGCTGTTCGTAGCTACACCCATAGACTTATAGACTTACGAGAAAACAGGGTTGTCCTTGTAGTCCTCTTTGGCCTTCCTCTCTAGCTCAGGCCCTCCCTCAGCCACAAAGGCCGCCATCTTGTCCAGAATAAGTCGTGTGTCTGGGTCTTCTGGGGAAAGACTTTAAGAGGACTATGAGTACATTACCTTTACTCTACTGTAGAAGGCTATGAGAATTCAGGCAAAGCATTAGTCTCAGGAAGCAGCTACTCTGCAACTGAAATATACAGTCAATGACATGGGTGAAATGACAACATGTAAGAATAGGACAGAATCTGACTTGCACCCAGGCTCCTGGCAGTTCTTTGATATTTAAAAACACAGATCATGAATTACCTTTGATTTCTAGGAAGCTTGAGTCATCAACTTCCTCCTCATCATCATCATCTTCATCTGGGGAGCTGAATATGCTAGGTCTTTGGGGGCGAAGTAGGTTCTTCTTGGCCTGGGAGTAGTTCTTAAACTGGTTCAGCATGCTGCTGATCCCTAGACCAGGGCGCTTGCCGATGAGAATGCTCTTCATCTGGGGCTGAGACACTCCTGACGACGGACTGGGGGTGGATGATGACGGGGCTTTGGTGTCACTACTGGAGCCTGTAGAGGGTACACAACTGGGTTCAGTAAGTATTCAGTAAATAATTGTGTGTCTTCGATCCTCATCGTTTTTTTTGTTTTAATGGTTACTTTCAACATCAACTAAAACTCTCCAAGGAGGGCAATTATATTTATCTCACATATGACTCGTTCACATGTGTAAATATAGATTACAGATTAAAAGAACACCATCAGTCTTTGAGAGAGTGAGGAACTGTGTGTGGTAGAGAGAGAGAGACAGATAAGAGTGAGAGAGAAACTGATATAGGTAATCTTACCATGAGAACGTGATGGCGTCTCAGGTTTTGAGTGATCCTTTCGGAGTTCAGCAACTCTCTTTCGGTAATAAAGATAATCCCGGCTGTTATTATCATACAAGAATCTGTAAGGTGGAGGGAAAATATATTTATATCAGGACTAAAAGAGGCACCATTACATACACTATATACTAGCTATAGATTTAACATGCTGTTCGTAGCTACATCCATAGACTTATAGACTTACGAGAAAACAGGGTTGTCCTTGTAGTCCTCTTTGGCCTTCCTCTCTAGCTCAGGCCCTCCCTCAGCCACAAAGGCCGCCATCTTGTCCAGAATAAGTCGTGTGTCTGGGTCTTCTGGGGGAAAGACTTTAAGAGGACTATGAGTACATTACCTTTACTCTACTGTAGAAGGCTATGAGAATTCAGGCAAAGCATTAGTCTCAGGAAGCAGCTACTCTGCAACTGAAATATACAGTCAATGACATGGGTGAAATGACAACATGTAAGAATAGGACAGAATCTGACTTGCACCCAGGCTCCTGGCAGTTCTTTGATATTTAAAAACACAGATCATGAATTACCTTTGATTTCTAGGAAGCTTGAGTCATCAACTTCCTCCTCATCATCATCATCTTCATCTTGGGAGCTGAATATGCTAGGTCTTTGGGGGCGAAGTAGGTTCTTCTTGGCCTGGGAGTAGTTCTTAAACTGGTTCAGCATGCTGCTGATCCCTAGACTAGGGCCCTTGCCGATGAGAATGCTCTTCAACTGGGGCTGAGACACTCCTGACGACGTACTGGGGGTGGATGATGACGGGGCTTTGGTGTCACTACTGGAGCCTGTAGAGGGTACACAACTGGGTTCAGTAAGTATTCAGTAAATAATTGTGTATCTTCGATCCTCATCGTTTTTTTGTTTTAATGGTTACTTTCAACATCAACTAAAACTCTCCAAGGAGGGCAATTATATTTATCTCACATATGACTCGTTCACATGTGTAAATATAGATTACTGATTAAAAGAACACCATCAGTCTTTGAGAGAGTGAGGAACTGTGTGTGGTAGAGAGAGAGAGACAGATAAGAGTGAGAGAGAAACTGATATAGGTAATCTTACCATGAGAACGTGATGGCGTCTCAGGTTTTGAGTGATCCTTTCGGAGTTCAGCAACTCTCTTTCGGTAATAAAGATAATCCCGGCTGTTATTATCATACAAGAATCTGTAAGGTGGAGGGAAAATATATTTATATCAGGACTAAAAGAGGCACCATTACATACACTATATACTAGCTATAGATTTAACATGCTGTTCGTAGCTACATCCATAGACTTATAGACTTACGAGAAAACAGGGTTGTCCTTGTAGTCCTCTTTGGCCTTCCTCTCTAGCTCAGGCCCTCCCTCAGCCACAAAGGCCGCCATCTTGTCCAGAATAAGTCGTGTGTCTGGGTCTTCTGGGGGAAAGACTTTAAGAGGACTATGAGTACATTACCTTTACTCTACTGTAGAAGGCTATGAGAATTCAGGCAAAGCATTAGTCTCAGGAAGCAGCGACTCTGCAACTGAAATATACAGTCAATGACATGGGTGAAATGACAACATGTAAGAATAGGACAGAATCTGACTTGCACCCAGGCTCCTGGCAGTTCTTTGATATTTAAAAACACAGATCATGAATTACCTTTGATTTCTAGGAAGCTTGAGTCATCAACTTCCTCTCTCATCATCATCATCTTCATCTGGGGAGCTGAATATGCTAGGTCTTTGGGGGCGAAGTAGGTTCTTCTTGGCCTGGGAGTAGTTCTTAAACTGGTTCAGCATGCTGCTGATCCCTAGACCAGGGCGCTTGCCGATGAGAATGCTCTTCATCTGGGGCTGAGACACTCCTGACGACGGACTGGGGGTGGATGATGACGGGGCTTTGGTGTCACTACTGGAGCCTATAGAGGGTACACAACTGGGTTAATCTCACATTCATTGTTTAATGAATCCAAAAGAAAAAAGTAATTCATAAATTATTATTGTGTTATTACCATTTTATTGAATCATTTCTGTACCATTAAAATAAAGTTATATTGAAACCAATTAAAGAGCTCGCTATCTCACCAGAGTCAGAGCTGGGTTTGTCCTTCTGAAGCTTCATAAACTGCTGCAAGAAGCTTCCATTGTTCACATACTTGTTGTTGTTCGAAGAGTGTCCCTGTAAACTGTGTAAACTGTGGGGATAAGAAGTCAAAAATCAATGGCTACAGTCAAGTGGGCCAGAATCAAGTACTTCCAGCAGGGATTGAGCAGAGTTTTGATGAGAGGTATTTGTAGTGTTTCAGAAGACTAGGATATACTGTACCTTGGTGGCAGTGGCTTGTTGGGAGTCTGAAGGCTCTTTTTCTTGGCCTGCTCTGCCATCTTAGCCTCGATCTCCCGCTTCTTCTGGGCGATCAGCTCCTCCTGACGGAGAATGTTCACACTCGTCCTGTTCTTCTTGGCTGGCCGGAACTTTTTGTTCCTGCCTCCTCTCCCTGCAGTGGGAATAAAACAAACAGTGGAAGAGTTGGGTGCAGTTGTTATTGGTGTCCTACTACCAATAATGTTAGTCACAAGAGGTCATCTCGTTTGTAATTGCTCTAGCTATCTTCGTGATTATTTTAGTAAAAGTCGTACGTGACTAGCTATCTATATCTTATGAAGAGTAAACGACCCTGAATGTTAGTAATGTGTAGACATGTCAGGGACTATATCTTGCTGCATTGAGGATGTCTCCATTCCCTTTGATTATCTTTGTTGCCACAGACTTGAGAAGCAGCCAGCAGGCCAGGGTTGGTAAAACATTTTTTTCTAAAACTGGCTAGTTAACTCGCTACAAGGTGGCATCAAGACGTTTGCAATAAATAGCTAAAATACCAAACTACAACTAATTATGTAATGAATTTGACATTATGTGGTTGATTCTGATTGTGGCTACTGATTTTTTTGATGTATCAACTACAAATCCTGTTGATGGGCGGTGGTAACTAACGTTAGCTAGCTAAGTAGCTAACGCGTTGGTTATGTAGCGCAAAGAACCACATTTGATGAGGCAATAGTTTATTGTTAAGCATTTTAAAATAGTTACTATATTAAGGTATGCCATTTAAATTATTTCGAGCGTTTACCTGTATCTCCGGACCCCATAGTTGCCGCTAACCAGATCTGTATTCCCTGATACGAGCTATCTGTTGCTAAGCTAGGTAGCGCTTCGCTAGTTTCCGCTTCCTGTTCGTCTCGCAAATCGATTAATTTTGTCGTTTGTCGCTACCCGTACACGTTCCCTCTCGGTTGTCTGGTAGAGAATCCGAAGATGGCTGAAGCTCCCCCACGGTCCTGTCGGTTTTTCTGTCACCGATGTTCAGCAGAGATCAACCCCCGTCTCCCGGTAAGCATTCCAGAGAGGTTTTTGTTGTTCACGAAAGGAAACCATGGCCAGCTAAGTGGGGTTTGTATTATTTTATCCACGATTTCCTCTGGCTGAAGCATGACAGCTAGCTAACGTTAGCTTGTAGCTAGTGGAACGTTCACGTTGCCAATCATTTGACAGCTATAGTTTCGTTTGTATTCTAGTCAGCTACTAAAATAGCTTGTAGTTTGCCTGTTAGGATGTTTCGAGATCATGCCTCTGTGACTTGTTGGATTAGCTAAGGAGTTACACACTGTCACTGTAAAACATGGGTATGTCTCTTTTTATGATATGAGACCTGTTCATGATAATGACAGCTTGCCGGCCCCTAGCACCTCCAAAGTTAGATAGCTACCTAACTTTAAAGCTGAAATCAGCAGTTGAAACAATAACAAAGCGACTGTCCACCACTGTTTCATGTCTGGAGAAATGTAGCCACTCTCAAATTCAAAGCTATAGATGCAAGAAATTACCATCCATGTTATCAAAACTATAGTTTAACCATGCTTTTAGGATAAATCGTATTTGTTTACATTTACTTTGTTTACAAACAGTGGATTAAATAAACTTATATTTTGGGCTCTGATGGGGTAGGACAGTTGAATTTATTACAAGTTCTATTCTTCAAGAATCAATGGGTACATATAATTCATTTATACATCCACAAATGGATGAAGCAACTGCTGATTACCCCTTTAAGCTATGATCTCACAAAGTGTGACTTTCAAAAAACACAATCATTAGACTATGTACACCACCAACTCATTTCCATAGCTGCAACAACCTGTTTTAACATGCCTGTTGTTGTATGGTCATTCATAGGAAGCTTCTTGAATTGTACAGTGCAGTAGCTTTCAGATATCTACCTGCATGGAGAGCCTTTGCAAAGAGCTAATGGTACTCAACGATCTCTCAATAGCAATGGATTGAATGGATCATCAGCTATTGTTAAAATGATCAACTCTGTGAATGGAGCTACAGCGGGTCAAAGTGTGAGGTCAATAGCTAACTTGTTTGATTTTGAATTCAAGCCACAACTGGTTGAAGCTATCTAACAACCTTAATTCCCAGGTACATACATAGCCTACATAGGCAAGGTTTTTGTTTTGCTTCAGATCAAATGAAAACATTCAAGTTTATGAGACTGACAGATGACAATTATGATTATGTTATAAATGAGATGTATCTCTGCTTTCCTGCAGGAGTACACATGTCCGCGGTGTGAATCTGGCTTCATTGAAGAGCTATCAGTGGAGAGAAGGTAGCCTACAGTATCATCTGCCTGTCTATCAGAGTTTAAAGCCCTTTCAGCAGCACTTCTCCATTGACAATGCTATATTTGTCTGCGAAACAGGCTGTCGGTGTTTAGGCTCATTTCTATCACATTGGTTCATAGTTGAAGATTAGATGAGAACCTGCCATTTTTTTGTGTTTTATTTATTTTCCAGCACTGAAAATGGGTCCAGATCCACTGCCTCCACCAGCGATCAGAACCGTCCGACTTTTGAGGTTAGTGACACAGAACTCCTTTGTTCCTCAACTCAACAGTTGGTCCTCGTGAACTCATGCACCTTGGTTGGACTGCAAGTTAGTGACAGTATATGTTTCACTCTTTGTCCTTCCTAAGAGTATGGACCACCAGCACATGTTTACATTTCCGCCCGGATACGGCCAGTTCGCTCTGGGGATTTTTGACGAGAATTTTGACCTCCGAGCGGGGCTGCCAGCAGAAGACAACCGCGAGACGGAGAACCGACGGGAACGGGAGATGGCGTCACGGCAACGGTACAGTGCTCGGCAACCACAGGGACGACACATGCCACGGCGACCGGGACAGAGACACGAAGGAGTGCCCACATTAGAGGGGTAAGGAACACTTTCCAGCTTGCTTGCCCAATGAAACATTGTTTGCCCTGTAGGAAAGAGATGAAAAGGAATTATGAAAGGAATTCATACACTAGTTGTGTAGTGACATGACTCAGTTTTCTTCAGGAATAATTCAAGAAGTCAAATCAAATGTTATTTGTCACATGCACCGATTACAACAGGTGTAGACCTTACAGTGAAATGCTTAAGTGACTGAGATATTTTTCATTGTCCCTCTGCAGAATCATCCAGCAGCTAGTGAATGGAATCATAGCACCCACAGCCATGCCAAACATTGCAATGGGACCATGGTATGTGCACAGTGTTATTATATAATTACCAGGAAAATCGATGTTGTGTCTGTAAACGTACTAGTTACTGTGTGTTTCTAGTCATTTCTTGGAATTCTCTTGATAGGGGCATGCTGCACTCAAATCCAATGGACTACGCTTGGGGTGCCAATGGACTTGATTCTATCATTACCCAGGTATACCAAAATCCTCTAACATTTCACAAGGGATTCAATTACAAATTCTGGTGACACATTTGCACAATCTAATGAAACAACTTTACCTTTCTCCTCTGTAGTTATTAAATCAGTTTGAGAACACTGGTCCTCCTCCTGCTGACAGAGAGAGGATAAAGAACCTGCCCAGCATCCAGATCACAGAGGAACATGTGGGTGAGTCAACAACAACAACTTTTCACAGTCCCTCCAGGATTCTGGGATCACATTTTTTGGGTGCAAAAGCAACAATTCCCTGCATATTATACAAGGGCTTGCAAATTTAACCAATCACTGCACCATTTCCACATAAAAAAGTAAAATAATCGCATATTATCGCATTACAGAAAGAGGGCTCGCAATTTCAACCAATCACTGCACATCTACTGTATAATATGCTTCAATCAAGCCACACGTCAACAAACTTTTCCCCATGTCAGCGCATTGTCACGACAAATTGGACAAAATCATTGCATTTTGCCATGCAAAATGTCAGAATTGCCACAGCAAAATCAAGTGGAATTTTGGAGGGACTGATCACTCAACCACAAAATATTGTATTTTATTGCAGGTTCCAGTTTAGAATGTTCTGTGTGCAAGGAAGACTACAGTGTAGGGGAGACTGTGAGGCAACTTCCTTGCAATCACCTGTTTCACAATGACTGCATAGTACCATGGCTGGAACAGGTATGTGCGTTTTCACCTTCGTTTAATTCCTTTTAAATGCAGTGGTTTGCATGTTAATGTGTTCCCATTGTCTAAGCTGAACCTCGTTTCTGTGACCCACTCTCCCTCCCTCAGCACGACACATGTCCAGTGTGCAGAAAGAGCCTCAGTGGACAGAACACAGCCACAGACCCCCCGGGACTTTCAGGAATGAACTTCTCCTCTTCCTCATCCTCTTCCAGCTCCCCCAGTAATGAGAACGCTGCCAACAACTCCTAGATCTCCATCACCATCATACCTCGATCACACCACCTGCACACAAACAACACCTCACCCCCACCCCAGGCAGACTTTCACCCCCGCTCTACCACTGGCTCATGAGAGTCTGGAGGGCCGCCCCTCTCAGTGCTCTCTTTTAAGGCCCACTGGGAGAAGCTGCTGGGGAGATGACTCTACTCTGGAAGTGAAACGATAAACACAATATGGACTATGAGACGTTATTTTTATTTTATTTTATCCCCTTTCTATTGTGAACTTTGAACACACGATCATTCCTTCCCATGTGTGAGGACTGGAGTGGATGCCGTCACCAGTATTGTTGCGATGCTTCTGTAAAAGGAGAGAGTGAAGATGAAACTGGAGAAGGATCCGAACAGGTTGTGGTGTATAATAGTATCCACGTTTGGACCGCAGTGGACTGCGACTTGACTGAGACATTATCATGTCTTTTTGCCATAAGATGGGGACACACATTTTATATTTAAAGAGAAAATGTTAAGTTTTTAAAGTTTTTTTTTACTCAACTGTGGTGGTACAGACTTCCATGCCGAAGGAGAGAGATATGTGTACATAGAGGTATTCATATTTAAGAACATTAACAAGCAGGTCAGTCACTGTACAGCCAACTGAAGAATACAGAGAGAACTAAGAGAGAACTGAGTGTAATGCATCTGATTTTAGAATGATTTATTTGCACTTTTCTGTTGCACTACATTCTGTTTGGTTTCAGGATTGGGAATTTTGGGAAACTACAACTGAACAAAAATGTTATTGCATCTCTGAACTTTTCCTCATTAATTTTAATGCTCATATTATCGTTCTCACATTAAAGTCTCAATTTATCAGCATTTTTCCAAAATGTTTTGTATTCTCTAATTTCTTGTAGGCTACTATCAAAAGTGACAAAAATTCTCACTCTGTTTCCTCGAATGTCCCATACAATGAATTTCAGTTCAATACATTTTTATATACCTATTCTATTGTAAGTTAATAATTTGTTAGGGTAAAATAATAATACAACACCAAACCTGGACGATACTGCAGTTTTGATGATAGCGCTATACTATGCCAGTAAGTAAGTAGAACATGGATTTATTCTAGACGATTCTAGAACGTTCTGCTGTGTGTTTTTTTTTATTTTTATGGTGAAATATGAGGTGTCTGGAATTATCTGCCTTGTTCTAATACTTTAGAAATGCACCCTTCCTTCCTCCCTTGTACAACATTCTCACTAATTATTCCTGATGGGAGAGGTGAAGTGCTACAGTAGCACCAGTATAGTCATGTCAGCTCAGTAGTTAGTTACTTCAAGGAAGGAAGGTAGGTAGGAACTAGGAATGGTGGATTTCTGAAGTATTTAAACCGGGCGCTGAACGATAAGCAGGGGCTGAAAACCATTATACATGAAACTATTATATACTATCGGCTAAGTGGTGCCATGCTGATTAGTAATCACCTAATAACCCAATCAACACAGTTTAATTATGAGCACAGCATAGGAGCCAATCATAGCTCTGCTCCCTCAGGAGCCCTGTCCTGAAGGAGGAAATGGAGAGAGAATTCTGTCTCAGTCTCTGGAGACAGATGGCCGTGGTACACTTCTCACTGTCTCAGGCAGCAGGCTCTGGAGACAGATGGCCGTGGTACACTTCTCACTGTCTCAGGCAGCAGGCTCTGGAGACAGACGGCCGTGGTACACTTCTCACTGTCTCAGGCAGCAGTCTCTGGAGACAGATGGCCGTGGTACACTTCTCACTGTCTCAGGCAGCAGTCTCTAGAGACAGATGGCCGTGGTACACTTCTCACTGTCTCAGGCAGCAGTCTCTGGAGACAGATGGCCGTGGTACACTTCTCACTGTCTCAGGCAGCAGTCTCTAGAGACAGATGGCCGTGGTACACTTCTCACTGTCTCAGGCAGCAGTCTCTGGAGACAGATGGCCGTGGTACACTTCTCACTGTCTCAGGCAGCAGTCTCTGGAGACAGATGGCCGTGGTACACTTCTCACTGTCTCAGGCAACAGGCTCTAGAGACAGATGGCCGTGGTACACTTCTCACTGTCTCAGGCAACAGGCTCTGGAGACAGATGGCCGTGGTACACTTCTCACTGTCTCAGGCAACAGGCTCTGGAGATTGATGGCCGTGGTACACTTCTCACTGTCTCAGGCAACAGGCTCTGGAGATTGATGGCCGTGGTACACTTCTCACTGTCTCAGGCAACAGGCTCTGGAGATTGATGGCCGTGGTACACTTCTCACTGTCTCAGGCAGCAGGCTCTAGAGACAGATGGACATGGTACACTTCTCACTGTCTCAGGCAACAGGCTCTGGAGATTGATGGCCGTGGTACACTTCTCACTGTCTCAGGCAGCAGGCTCTAGAGACAGATGGACATGGTACACTTCTCACTGTCTCAGGCAACAGGCTCTGGAGACAGATGGACATGGTACACTTCTCACTGTCTCAGGCAGCAGGCTCTGGAGATTGATGTCCGTGGTACACTTCTCACTGTCTCAGGCAGCAGGCTCTGGAGACAGACGGCCGTGGTACACTTCTCACTGTCTCAGGCAGCAGTCTCTAGAGACAGGTGGCCGTGGTACACTTCTCACTATCTCAGGCAGCAGGCTCTGGAGACAGACGGCCGTGGTACACTTCTCACTGTCTCAGGCAGCAGTCTCTAGAGACAGATGGCCGTGGTACACTTCTCACTGTCTCAGGCAGCAGGCTCTAGAGACAGATGTCCGTGGTACACTTCTCACCCTGCTATGCACACTCCATTTCACTACTCATATTTGATCGACTTTTCAAATATGGTACCTGATGTTGTTTTATTAATTCTTTATGTGCATCGTAGGAAGATGGAGGGTGTGTTCTGTGTAGTCCAGCCTAACTATTCCCCTAACCCCTACACTTGGGTTAGGGGAATGGATCATTGGAACATTGAAGGGGCCAATGTCACTGAAGGGATCATTAGAACATTTCAATGTGTTTCTTCCCAAGCAATGTGCCGATAGTTAAGGTTCAAGCATGTTTTAGTCTGTGTGGCCCCTAACCAAGTCATGTACAGTCAGGTCCACAATTATTGGCACGCTTGATAAAGATCGGCAAAAAAACTATAAAATAAATAATACAAATAATGAGCTACAAAACATGGGGAAATTATATTATTTTATATTAATACAATTGTTCAGAGAAAAATATTTTGTTTAACAAGTAATACTTTTTTGGGGGATAAACGGCATTGGCACTTGGATTTGGTCAGATGACATGAAATGTATGTTCTAGTCTATGTGGGGCCCTCACCCAAGTCATGTCCTGCTGGTCCTGTCACTTCTCTCTCTACTGCTGCAGCCCTATCAGCCTAAACACATGAGGACCCATTTAGAGCTGCCTTGTCTTTCTTTGTGTGTGTGTGTGTGTGTGTGTGTGTGTGTGTGTGTGTGTGTGTGTGTGTGTGTGTGTGTGTGTGTGTGTGTGTGTGTGTGTGTGTGTGTGTGTGTGTGTGTGTGTGTGTGTGTGTGTGTGTGGGGGGAAGAAAATAAGAGAGGGAAGAAAGGGGTGGGGGAGAGAACCAAAACAGAGAAAGAGACCACCTGGCTTTGTTGATTAGCTTTCTGAGAATAACAGGCGGTTACTGTGTCTTTCACTAAACCTTCTGTGCATGACTGAAATGCTTATTGTTACCCTATAAATATGTTATAGCCAGTCCACATACACCTGGGATGTCATTGTGGAAAAAGGGTAGTTGAGGTTTTAGCACAAGGTGGACAACTACAGATTTAGGACCAGATTATGCTAACCCCAATGTTAACCTAAACCATTAGAGGGTTGAACGAATAACTGACCCTGTGTAAGTGGTTATAGCTGCAACTTCAAATTCTCATACAGCAATGATGAATGTTGACACTGCCAGTATACGCTGCTCTCAGGTTAGTTCCACCAGACCACCCAACAGCAGCATCTGTTCAACCAGCCTGACACTCTGCCTCTCTCTGGGATTCCTCGTAGCTCGTTGGACCTCGTCCAAGATCAATTAGGCTTTTTTATATTTTGGAACTGGAACTCTGCCTTTTATGCAAATGAACCCAGAGCATCATTCTTCTAATGTGTCATCATACCAGGAAGTGGAATTGAGGCAGGCAGCCTCTGCAGAGCGAGAGACACACTCCATCTGCCAGCTCAGACTGGACCCGGCATCTCACTGTGAAAAGGTAAGAGACCTGCGGCAAGTAGACTCAGAACAGTCACGACAACCCCATTGACCCCTGGGAAACGGAGTTTAACATTGCTGCATGGATGTTTAAGACAAGTTCAGTGATTGCAGACAACCTCTGAATGTCATTGACACAGACTGTGTGCAATCAGCGTCAGTGATTCTGAAGGCTGTGTGTGTGTGTGTGTGTGTGTGTGTGTGTGTGTGTGTGTGTGTGTGTGTGTGTGTGTGTGTGTGTGTGTGTGTGTGTGTGTGTGTGTGTGTGTGTGTGTGTGTGTGTGTGTGTGTGTGTGTCCTCATGTAGGTCTCACTGGTTCAGTGGTCAAGGTAAAAATTCAGATCATATATACAGTTTGGCCTGGATTATCATGTGTATGAGGTAGATATGGATGAAATAGGACTTGGCAATATAAAAATACTAGGCACGTTTTTCCTAACCAAATGCATCCTTGTCCTATATCAGATCCAACAGTGTGTCTGGGACTTTGGGTCCTTTGTCAGGGCTGTTCGTACATATCCTACTGCTGGTCTGATTTGATTCAATTGATTCAATTTCAGTATGCTCACCGGTTGTGAATGCTTGGGTACACTTAGTGATGGACTAAACATTGTTTCTGTCCTGTAAAGGGGTCCTGAAATAAGCATGTTGTTACAAAAAGCTACATGTACCTGTTGATGGAGGTAACAGCAGACTAGAACCGGAGATAGAATGGAACCATACCAGCAAGAATCATTTGGTGCTTGCCTGCACACATTACTGTATCTGTTCTCTCATTTTTTTATCTAATTTTTGGGTGACAACAATTCCAAAACATAATTTGATCCTTATTACAGTCCCATTTGGATTCTTGGAATGTTTGGTGTAAATTGAAAGCTCTATCTTTGAGGAGAATCTTTAATGAAAATCCAAACAGTTCGATTCAAGGACATGATGCTTATAAAAGGTCAATTTCGATAGCTGTGGCCTCCTCCCTTCATATCTTCATTGTCATCCACTGATATGGAAAAATGCCACAGGGGAGAGTATGGTGGATGCCTATTGGAAAGTTACTGTTGCTGTGGAAGTTTACCTGCTCAGCTATTTCACATCAGTGCAGATGATGAGGTAAAGGAAACAGACTATTGCTTTGAGATCTCATTCTCTGTATTCCACCTGTATGGACAGTAGAGGGCGCTACGCGCCGGTTTGACATCTTGTCATTGAAAACACCCTCTAAAAAATGACATCATTGCTTCATTACTTTCATGCCGTTTTAATTGAGCATTTGAAAGCTGTATGAGTCATTGACCCTACCTGATTTCACACGAATTTAGATGATATCTTGTTGAATATTTTGGGAGTTGGATTGATTAGAATGTAATTGAAAGTTCATTTAATAAGGCAATAGGTTTACATTAGCCTATGTTTTGCTGAATGGGACTTAATCACAGAGCAACTGCCACTAAACGTGTTATTAGATGTGATAAAATATAAACAATGGGGAAGTGAAGCTTACATGATCTCTGAAAGTGAGTACAGATACCTACTCTTGTAGTTTGCAAAGAAGTCACGTCCACCCCCTCCTCTCTCTCCTTTCTCTCTCTCTCCACTCTCTCTCTCCCCCACTCCTCTGTCCTGATCGGTTTTCACTAAAGATAATTGGAGGCAACATTTGATATGGACAAGAATGAGGTTCCACCAGGCTCATCTGCTGCGACCATGAAAAAGAAGGCGGCAGGCGGTAGCGGATGTAGCCACATCAGCGCGCCCAAAGCTGCCACGTCCAATTGTACGAGAAGCAAAAGCAGCAATTGTGTTGAGTCTGCCCCCGCTGCAGCTGCCAGCCAGAGCGCCCCGAATGTGAAGCACCCCGGTGTGGCCAGTAACGCTGTCATAGACGGTGCGGAGGACGGTGAGGACGAGTCCAAGTTTCAGTATCCGAGGCTGCGCCGAACCGGGGGGAGCGGCAGTGGCGGTGGTGGTGGAGGCGGTAGTATCAGGATGAAGAACTTTACGCCAGGAGGTGGAGCCGCGGCCACGGCTACCAGAAAGAACTCCACCAACAACGAGTCCATCCTACTGCAAACAGAGGGTGCGCCTGCTGCTACTAAGCCCACTGTAGCATCCAAAGCGACTGATACCACAACCTGTCCGGGAGATGCTGCCGGGCGCTGCGAGACCAACAGAGCGGCAGGGGCGGAGGCGTCTGGAGCAGCGGTCGCAGTAGAGGTTTTAAACGCGACAGCAGGTGCTTGTAACAACAGCACCGCTCCAATTTCAAGAATGAAATGCAACAAAAACGGAGAATGCAGGAGGGACTCCGGCACCGGGAGCCTGCGCTCGATCATCTCCAACAAGACTGCCGGGGCGGGGAGGGCCGAGGACGGGTCCCTTAGGCGTGGTGCCTGTAACTCAGCCAGGGCCAGCATGGATGGCTCCGCGACAGGCTCCATGACGCAGGGCCAGGGGGAAGGTAGCGCAAACCCCAGCGTCACCCCTGTTTCCACCGGCGTCCCCGAGAAAAAGGACTCCAGGGTGTCCTTCTCCAACGCGCCAAGCAGGAAAGCCTCCTCATCGCTGCACGGATCGACCCAGACCCAGACGACCCAGCAGCCTAGAAACTCGGTCACCTTCCAGAAGCCGGAGGATGGATCCCAGATCCAGGCCGAGGATGCCGACACTGACGGAAGCACCTTCATGCAACGGCAATTCAGTGCCATGCTGCAGCCTGGAGTTAACAAATTCTCCTTACGCATGTATGGGAGTCAAAAGGCGGTGGAGAGGGAGCAAGAGCGGGTTAAATCAGCGGGCAATTGGATTATCCACCCCTACAGTGATTTCAGGTAAGAATTATGCTATGTATGTATGTGCATGTTGACAATGTCATGGAGGGCCTTGGTTTGGCCCCATAGCCTCATCAACAAGTTATACTGAGAATCCAGGAGCCCAGCAGTAGAATGCTATTGTCATTGTACATTGTGTAACACATCCATTGTCATTAGTTATTCTAAAATATACATTTTACCCCTTTTGTTCCACAAGTTCTGGCTGATATTTTAGCCACTACATGTATATCACATTTTAATGAATGAAGCCCATCTATGCAGTGCTTTTCATTAAACAAGGGGCCATTGACAAAGCAGGTTTTTTAGAAATGCTTTTTAGAGGATTTCAAAGACAACCTGTGCGCAAAGCTCTCTGCATAGGCTTTATGAATAACGATGCCCTTTCAAGGTTGTAAACACTAGGTAGTCTGTTGAATGTCCTGGATACCCCAACCAAGCCTCGCGTTTGTTTCAATTCGTGAATAAATTCGCATCGATCGCATTCAGAACAATAGGCGAATCTTGGCCCACAATCATTAAATTCCGTAAATTACTAGGCTATTTACCGTTGGGGCTAGATTAAAAATGATTTGTTTTTGTTTCGAGTCGAGGTTAGCGTAGTGGCCTATGGCTGTCGGCCAGATCCTTGGCTGATAGGACTGCCGGGGTGTGTGATGCACTCAGTAATTGAATGTCACCTTGAGCCAAGTGTGCTAAAACCTCAAGCATGCTCATTCGAGACATATCCGCCTCTATTACTCTATGACTCCCCGGATCAGGCATTTTAATGAGGGGTTTTCTTTACCCGTTCATCACGGTTTTATCAGCGATAAGGCTACTTGACTTCTCACGCCGTTTGTCACAATATAGGGGTTCACTCGCGTTTGAGAGGGTCATGTTGATTATGAAATGCTTTATTTTGGTGAATTGGGCCCTGTCTCTGAGTGATATGCCATTATTTACATGGTCGTGAAATTGCATCTTTGCGTCACTGGATTTCTTGATAGACACATGGGCGCTACCTTCCTCTTTCAGCACCACTCGTCACAAGTGGACAGCTCCCGCCTAACGGAAAGTGGAGCCGGCAGAATGATCAACTCTGTAGCTTACTTTCGATTCACAAATCACACCTCGTGCTTATTTTCGACTCCGCTCATCTTAACGAATGGAATCAAATAATGTTGACTCAGAACAAGACATATAATACTAGGGCCTAGGAGACCTTGGCGCAAAGTAACAATTTCAGTATTTTGCTTCTTTATGAAATTGTTATTTGAGTTTGTTTATACAAACTACGTACATATATCTCAGATACCATTACACACTGTAACCTGGCTACGTTTCTAGGACATACCAGACGTTTATAATTCAACCCGAAAGTGGTGGAAGGTAACATTTTACAATTAACCCCGTAGGCGGTAGTCTTCAATGGTAAACATTTGGGGTAATTTAAACATGTTCGGATGTTAAATTGATATTTGGATATAAATACACTAAATTGCCACTTTTTTCATAATTTCATCGAGTCATATTGACTAAAAACGGAGTAGCCATGTTTTAGAGCGATTCTCTTAGCTGTACTGGCAAACTTGATGTAAATAAGTGCTATTTTATATCATTATTTAAATGTCTCTAAATACCATTGAATTTGAGGTAATAGGTTAATTGTAACAAATGTTACAATGTATCCCCATTACAAATCTGAGTCTAATCCGAGTATTGTGACAAAATCCAACAATAATTATTGGCATCAACTATACCAATCAAAAAATCTATTCTATCTGATAAAACATGATATGATTAGATACATGTTTCACAGGTCAATAATCAAAAAAGGGAGGTGACAAGAATATTTAGAATTTGTCCTGTCAATATATATATTTTGATTGTATGGATTTGAGCAACATTTCCTAGGCATGTATATACACTAACCAATTATACGCACATTAAATAAGACCTTTCTAAGGGGCTTCTAATCTGAGTTATTTAGCTGTTACTTAGTGCCCTGTGTTACTTAGTGCCCTGTGTTACTTAGTGCCCTGTGTTACTTAGTGCCCTGTGTTACTTAGTGCCCTGTGTTGCTTAGTGCCCTGTGTTACTTAGTGCCCTGTGTTACTTAGTGCCCTGTGTTGCTTTGTGCCCTGTGTTACTTAGTGCCCTGTGTTACTTAGTGCCCTGTGTTACTTAGTGCCCTGTGTTGCTTTGTGCCCTGTGTTACTTAGTGCCCTGTGTTACTTAGTGCCCTGTGTTACTTTGTGCCCTGTGTTACTTAGTGCCCTGTGTTACTTAGTGCCCTGTGTTACTTAGTGCCCTGTGTTACTTAGTGCCCTGTGTTACTTAGTGCCCTGTGTTGCTTAGTGCCCTGTGTTACTTAGTGCCCTGTGTTACTTAGTGCCCTGTGTTGCTTTGTGCCCTGTGTTACTTAGTGCCCTGTGTTACTTAGTGCCCTGTGTTACTTAGTGCCCTGTGTTGCTTTGTGCCCTGTGTTACTTAGTGCCCTGTGTTGCTTTGTGCCCTGTGTTACTTAGTGCCCTGTGTTGCTTTGTGCCCTGTGTTACTTAGTGCCCTGTTTTACTTAGTGCCCTGTGTTACTTAGTGCCCTGTGTTACTTTAGTGCCCTGTGTTGCTTAGTGCCCTGTGTTACTTAGTGCCCTGTGTTACTTAGTGCCCTGTGTTGCTTTGTGCCGTGTGTTACTTAGTGCCCTGTGTTGCTTTGTGCCCTGTGTTACTTAGTGCCCTGTGTTACTTAGTGCCCTGTGTTACTTAGTGCCCTGTGTTACTTAGTGCCCTGTGTTGCTTTGTTCCCTGTGTTGCTTTGTGCCCTGTGTTACTTAGTGCCCTGTGTTACTTTGTGCCCTGTGTTACTTTGTGCCATGGTCTCCTCTATCCAATAACTCTTGAGTGTACACACACTAACAACACCTGCTCTTTCCATAACATAGACTGACCAGGTGAATCCAGGTGAAAGTTATATGATCCCTTATTGATGTCACTTGTTAAGTCCACTTAAATCAGTGTAGATGAAGGGAAGGAGAGCGGTTAAAAAATGATTTTTAAGACATGAGACAATTAGGACATGGATTGTGTCCATGTGACATTCAGAGGGTGAATGGGAAAGACAAAACATTTAAGAGCTTTTAAACAGGGTATGGTAGTAGGTGTCAGGTGCACCGGTTTGTGTCAAGAGCTGCAATGCTCAACAGTTTCCCATGTATTTCAAGAATGGTCCACCATCCATAGAACATCCAGCCAGCTTGACACAACTGTGGGAAGCATTGGAGTCAACATGGGCCAGCATCCCTGTGGAACGCTTTCAACACCATGTAGAGTCCATTCCCCAATGAATTGAGGCTGTTCTGAGGGCAAAAGCAGGTGCGGGTGGGGGGGATACAACTCAATATTAGAAAGGTGTTCCTAATATTTGGTCAACTCAGTGTATGTAATTTGAGCATATAGTTTTCAGGAGAGTTATGCAACACAAGAAATACAAGTCTCATAGGAGTTGGCATGCCATAGTTCTCACAAATAACATGACTAACAGGGTTTATTCACACCTTGTTGCTTCAGTCGCAGTGTAATGACTCAGCGTTGCACCTGCAGTGAGCCCTCTCTGACTGTGTGGATCTGAACACTCACTAGCCTACCTCTCCCTTCTGCCTCTACCTCTCCCTCCCCTCTGCCTCTACCTCTCCCTCCCCTCTGCCTCTACCTCTCCCCTCTACCTCTACCATTACTCTCTACCTCTCCCCTCTACCTCTACCATCTGCCTCTACCTCTCCCCTCTGCCTCTACCTCTCCCCTCTGCCTCTACCTCTCCCCTCTACCATCTGCCTCTACCTCTCCCCTCTGCCTCTACCTCTCCCCTCTACCTCTCCCCTCTACCATCTGCCTCTACCTCTCCCCTCTGCCTCTACCTCTCCCCTCTGCCTCTACCTCTCCCCTCTGCCTCTACCTCTCCCCTCTACCATCTGCCTCTACCTCTCCCCTCTGCCTCTACCTCTCCCCTCTACCATCTGCCTCTACCTCTCCCCTCTGCCTCTACCTCTCCCCTCTACCATCTGCCTCTACCTCTCCCCTCTGCCTCTACCTCTCCCCTCTACCATCTGCCTCTACCTCTCCCCTCTGCCTCTACCTCTCCCCTCTACCATCTGCCTCTACCTCTCCCCTCTGCCTCTACTTCTCCCCTCTACCTCTCCCCTCTACCATCTGCCTCTACCTCTCCCCTCTGCCTCTACCTCTCCCCTCTACCTCTCCCCTCTACCTCTACCATTACTCTCTACCTCTCCCCTCTACCTCTACCATCTGCCTCTACCTCTCCCCTCTGCCTCTACCTCTCCCCTCTGCCTCTACCTCTCCCCTCTACCTCTCCCCTCTACCTCTACCTCTCCCCTCTACCATCTGCCTCTACCTCTCCCCTCTGCCTCTACCTCTCCCCTCTGCCTCTACCTCTCCCCTCTGCCTCTACCTCTCTCCTCTACCATCTGCCTCTACCTCTCCCCTCTGCCTCTACCTCTCCCCTCTGCCTCTACCTCTCCCCTCTGCCTCTACCTCTCCCCTCTACCATCTGCCTCTACCTCTCCCCTCTGCCTCTACCTCTCCCCTCTACCATCTGCCTCTACCTCTCCCCTCTGCCTCTACCTCTCCCCTCTACCTCTCCCCTCTACCTCTCCCATCTGCCTCTACCTCTCCCCTCTGCCTCTACCTCTCCCCTCTGCCTCTACCTCTCCCCTCTGCCTCTACCTCTCCCCTCTGCCTCTACCTCTCCCCTCTGCCTCTACCTCTCCCCTCTACCTCTCCCCTCTACCTCTACCATCTGCCTCTACCTCTCCCCTCTGCCTCTACCTCTCCCCTCTACATCTCCCTTCTACCTCTACCTCTCCCTTCTACCTCTCCCTCCACTCTGCCTCTACCTCTCCCTTCTATCTCTACCTCTGACTGTCATCAGTAGCACCCAACCGTTTAACCTGCTCTTTACACCTCAGCTAAATGGATTGTATGTACTGACAATTGAGAAATCATTTAACTAAATAAAAAGAAGAAGAAAAGGTACGATGAAACAAAGATACATTCTATAAAGAATGATTGTAAAAAGCTTTGGAGGACCTTAAATACAATTTTGGGCAAAAATAAGATGGTTCAATTCACACAATTTGTAATTCTGTTAAAGTGAGTGTGGAAGAGGTGAACAACGATTGTTGTCAATGACAAGTCACCTGCGTCTGACAACTTGGAGGGAAAATGTCTAAGGATGATGGTGGACTACAAGGCTTTCAGAAAGAATTCACATCCCTTGACTTTTCCCACATTTCGTTGTGTTCCAGCCTACATTTAAAATGGATTAAATTGAGATTCATGGTCACTGACCTACAAACAATACCCTGTAATGTCAAAGTGGAATGATGTTTTTTACATTTTTGCAAATGAATTAAACGTGGAAAGCTGAAATGTCTTGAGTCAGTAAGTATTCAACCCCTTTGTTATGGCAAGCCTAAATACGTTCAGGAGTAAAAATGTAATTAACAAGTCATATAATAAGTTGCATGGACTGTGTGCAATAATAGTGTTTAACATGATTTTTGAATGAGTCCCTCAGTGCTTGTAAGTAAGTATGTCACTGTAAGGTCTACTACACCTGTTGTATTCAGCGCAAGTGACAAATAAAATGTGATTTGATTTGATCTCTTTACCCTCAGACAAGCTACCTCATCTCTGTATCCTCAGTCGAGCAGTGAATTTAAAACTAAGACCAGGAAGGTTTTTCAATGCCTCGCAAAGAAGGGCACCTATTGGTAGATGGGTAAAAAGAAAGCAGACATTGAATATCTCTTTGAGCCTGGTGAATTTATTAATGAACCTTTGGATGATGCATCCATACACCCAGTCACTACAAAGATACAGGCATCCTTCCTAACTCAGTTGCCGGAGAGGATGGAAACCGCTCAGGGATTTCACCATGAGGCCAATGGTGACTTTAAAACAGTTACAGAGTTTAATAGCTGTGGATCAACAACAATACTAACCTAATTGACAGAGTGAAAAGAAGGAAGCCTGTACAGAATAAACATATTATAAAAACATGCATCCTGTTTGCAACAAGGAACTAATGTAATACAGCAAAGAATGTGGCGAATCAATTAACTTTTTGTCCTGAATACAAAGTGTTATGTTTTGTGTAAATCCAATGCAACACATTACTGAGTACCCCTCTCCACATTTTCAAGCTTAATGGTGGCTGCATCACGTTATGGATATGCTTTTAATCATTAAGGACTGGGGAGTTTTCGAGGATAAAACATAAATGGAATGGAGCTAAGCACAGGCAAAATCCTAGAGGAAAACCTAGTTCAATCTGCTTTCCACTAGACGCTGGGAGCGGAATTCGCCTTCCAGCATGAAATTACCTTAAACACAAGGCCAAATATACACTGGAGTTGCGTACAGAGAAGACAGTAAATGTACCCGAGTGGCCGAGTTACAGTTTTGATTTAAATCTGCTTGAAAATCTATGTCAACACTTGAAAATGGTTGTCTAGCAATGATAAACAACAAATTTGACAGAGGTTGAAGAATTTCGTGAAGAATAATGGGCAAATATTGTACAATCCAAGTGTGCATATCTCTCAGAGATTTACCCAGAAAGATTCACAGCTGTAATCTCTGCCGAAGGTGATTCTAACATGTACAGTTGAAGTTGGAAGTTTACATACACTTAGGTTGGAGTCATTAAAACTAGTTTTTCAACCACTCCACAAATTTCTTGTTAACAAACAAATTTCTTGTTAACAAACTTGCCAAAAGTTTTGGCAAGTCGGTTAGGACATCGACTTTGTGCATGACACAAGTAATTTTTCCAACAATTGTTTACAGACAGATTATTTCACTTATAATTCACTGTATCACAATTCCAGTTGTTCAGAAGTTTACACACACTAAGTTGACTGTGCCTTTAAACAGCTTGGGAAATTCCAGAAAATGATGTCATGGCTATAGAAGCTTCTGATAGGCTAAGTGCCTCTTTGTTTGAGATCATGGGAAAATCAAAATAATTCAGCTAAGACCTCAAAAAAAGAATTGTAGACCTCCACAAATCTGGTTCATCCTTGGGAGCAATTTCCAAACGCCTGAATGTACCACGGTCATCTGTACAAACAATAGTACGCAAGTATAAACACCATGGGACCACACAGCCGTCGTACCGCTCTGGAAGGAGCGTTCTCTCTCCTGGAGTTGAATGTACTTTGGTGAGAAAAGTGCAAATCAATCCCAGAACAACAGCAAAAGACCTTGTGAAGATGCTGGAGGAAACAGGTACAAAAACATCTATATCCAAAGTAAAACGAGTCCTATATCGACATAACCTGAAAGGCCGCTCAGCAAGGAAGAAGGCACTGCTCCAAAACCACAATAAAAAATCCAGGTTACGGTTTGCAACTGCACATGGGGACACCGATCATACTGTTTGGAGAACTGTCCTCTGGTCTGATGAAACAAAAATATAACTGTTTGGCTATAATGACCATCGTTATGTTTGGAGGAAAAAGGGGGGGCTTGCAAACCGAAGAACACCATCCCAAACGTGAAGCACGGGGGTGGCAGCATCATGTTGTGGGGGTGTTTTGCTGGTGCACTTCACAAAATAGATGATATCCTGAGGAAGGAAAATTATGTAGATATATCGAAGCAACGTCTCAAGACATTAGTAAGGAAGTTAAAGCTTGGTCGCAAAGGGGTCTTCCAATGGACAATGACCCCAAGCATACTTCCAAAGTTGTGGAAAAATGGCTTAAGTACAGCAAAGTCAAGGTATTGGAGTGGCCATCACAAAGCCTTGACCTCAAACCTATAGAAAATTTGTTGGCAGAACTGAAAAAGCGTGTGTGAGCAAGGAGGCCTAGAAACCTGACTCAGTCACACCAGCTCTGTCAGGAGGAATGAGCCAAAATTCACCCAACTTAAGCTTGTGGAAGGTGACCCGAAACGTTTGACCCAAGTTAAACAATTTAAAGGCAATGCTACCAAATACTAAATGAGTGTATGTAAACTTTTGACCCACTGGGAATGTGATGAAAGAAATTAAATCTGAAATAAATCATTCTCTCTATTATTATTCTGACATTTCACATCCTTAAAATAAAGTGGTGATCCTAACTGACCTAAGACAGGGAATTTTTACTAGGACTAAATGTCAGGAATTGTGAAAAACTGAGTTTAAATGTATTTGGCTAAGAGGTATGTAAACTTCCGATTTCAACTCTATTGACTCAGGGGTGTGAATACTTATTTAAATTAAATATTTCTGTTTTTAATTTTCAATATATATGCTTAAATGTCTAAAAACATGTATTTACTTTATCCTTGTGGGGTATTGTGTGTTGATGGGTAGGATTATATATATATTTTTCCCCAATTTGAATTCAGGCTGTAACACAACAGAATGTGGAATAAGCCAAAGGGTTTGAACACTTTCTGAAGGCTCTGTATATTGCCACTCCTTTTTGCCATCTTTTCAATCTAAGCCTACAGGAACGTGTGCCCTCAGGCCTGGAGGGAAGGAAAAGTCATTCGGCTACCCAAGAATATCAAAGCATCCCTTACTTGCTCTACCGATCATTAGTAAACTTTTAGGAAAAATTGTGTTTGACCAGATACAAGGCTATTTCACAGTAAACAAATGATCAACTGACTATCAGCACTTACACAAATGACTGATGAGTGGCTGAAATAAATTGATTATTAGAAAATTGTTGGAGCTGTATTGTTAGACTTCAGTGGAGATTTTGACGTTATCATCATAATTCAGTGGAGATTTTGACATTATCGTCATAATCTGCTGCTGGAAAAACGGATGCGTTATGGCTTTACATCCCTGCTATAGCGTGGTTCGAGCGTTCTGTCTAACAGAGCACAGAGGGTGTTTTTTTTTAAATGGAAGCCTCTCCAACATAATCCAGGTATAGTCGGGCATTCCCCAGGGCAGCTGTCTAGGCCCTTTACTATTTTAAATCTTTACTAATGACCTGCCATTGGCACTGAGTAAAGCCTGTGTGTCTATGTTTGCTGATGACTCCACACTATACATCAGCTACCACAGCAAGTGAAATCACTGCAACACTTAACAAAGAGCCCAGTCAGTTTTAGAATGGGTGGCAAGTAATACGCATTGTATTTGGGACAAATCATTCACTAAACCCTAAACCTCAACAAAAACTTGTAATGAATCATGTGGAAATTGAGCGGTGAGGATACTCAACTGCTTGGAGTAACCCTGGATTGCAAACGGTCATGGTCAAAACATATTGATACGATGGTAGCTAAGATGGGGAGAGGTCTGTCCTTAATAAATGACCTAGTTTTGTTGTACCTGGACTATTGCCCAGTCATATGGCCAAATGCCACATAGGCAAATTACAGTTGGCCCAGGACAGAGCAGCACAGATGGCACTTAAATGTACTCGGAGAGTTAACATCAATAACATGCATGTCAATCTCTCCTGGCTCAAAGTAGAGGACAGATTTACTTTATCACTACTTTTTTTTGTGGGGGGCATTGACATGTTAAATGCACCAAGCTGTCTGATCAAACAACTAGCACACAGCTCAGACACCCATGCATACCACACAAGACATGCCACCAGAGGTCTCTTCACAGTCCCCAAGTACAGAACAGACTCTGGAAACACACAGTACTAAACAGAGCCATGACTACATGGGACTCTATTCCCCATCAAGTAACTCATGCAAGCAGTAAAATCTGATTTGAAAAACTGATAACACTTTATGGAACAATGTGGACCGTGAGGACACACACACTCGCACACACACGAACACACGCATAGGCCTATGTTTACTACAATAATAATAGGTTAATATTTTTTACTAAAACAATGATTTACAACAATCATACTCATTTTACTTCATCAATAGTAATTAGCTTAATATTATCCTTCACCCTCATCTATTGTAGGTCTATGTAGTTTGTTTCCACTCTCACCAGCCTTTGTTAGGATGTCTCCTCTGCCTGTCAGCTTCGCTGTCTGTTCTCGCTCACTCTGTTTTTGTCCTCTACTCCACCCCTTTCCTCCTCCTCTCGATTCTCCCTTTCCTGCCTACACACACTCACACGCACGCACACACACACACACACGCGCACACACACACACACACATACGCCGGCACGCGCGCACACACGCACGCACGCACGCACACACACACACACACGCCGGCACGCCGGCACGCACGCACGCACGCACGCACATACACACACACACACACACACACACACACACACACACACACACACGCCGGCACGCACGCACGCACACACACACACACACACACTCGCGCGCGTGTGCTCTCTCTCTTCCTCTCTCTCCAGGTTCTACTGGGATTTCACGATGCTTCTCTTCATGGTGGGTAACCTGATTGTCATCCCGGTGGGCATCACCTTCTTCAACGATGGGACGACCACTCCCTGGATCATCTTCAACGTCATCTCCGACACCTTCTTCCTCATGGACCTGGTCCTCAACTTCCGCACTGGCATCATCATCGAGGACAACTCTGACATCATCCTGGACCCCAAGACCATCAAGAAGACGTACCTGAAGACCTGGTTCATCGTGGACTTTGTCTCCTCCATCCCCGTGGATTATATCTTCCTGATCGTGGAGAAGGGGATCGACTCTGAGATGTATAAGACGGCCAGGGCCCTGAGGATCGTACGCTTCACTAAGATCCTGAGCCTGCTGAGGCTGCTGAGGTTGTCCCGGCTCATCCGCTACATCCACCAGTGGGAAGAGGTAGGACCCCCCCCACCCCTAAACGCTACATCAACCAGTGGGAAGAGGTAGGACCCCCCCACACCCGCCCCTAAACACTACATCCACCAGTGGGAAGAGGTAGGACCCCCCCCCCACCCCTAAACGTTACATCAACCAGTGGGAAGAGGTAGGACCCCCCCACCCCTAAACGCTACATCAACCAGTGGGAAGAGGTAGGACCCCCCACACCCGCCCCTAAACACTACATCCACCAGTGGGAAGAGATAGGAGCCCCACCCCCACCCCCCACCCCGCCCCTAAACACTACATCCACTAGTGGGAAGAGATAGAACCCCCACCCCTGCCCCTAAACACTACATCCACTAGTGGGAAGAGATAGGACCACCACCCCCACCCTCGTCCCTAAACACTACATCCACTAGTGGGAAGAGATAGGACCCCGCCCCGCCCCTAAACACTACATCCACTAGTGGGAAGAGATAGGACCCCCACCCCCACCCCCGCCCCTAAACGCTACATCCACTAGTGGGAAGAGGTAGGACCACCACCCCACACCCCCACCCCCGCATCTAAACGCTACATCCACTAGTGGGAAGAGGTAGGACCACCACCCCACCCCTAAACACTAAATCCACTAGTGGGAAGAGATAGGACCCCCACCCCCGCCCCTAAACACTACATCCACTAGTGGGAAGAGGTAGGACCACCACCCATACCCCCACCCCCGCCCCTAAACGCTACATCCACTAGTGGGAAGAGATAGGACCACCACCCCCACCCCACCCCAAAACACTTCATCCACTAGTGGGAAGAGATAGGACCCCCACCCCCGCCCCTAAACACTACATCCACTAGTGGGAAGAGATAGGACCACCACCCCCACCCCGCCCCTAAACACTACATCCACTAGTGGGAAGAGATAGGACCACCACCCCCACCCCGCCCCTAAACACTACATCCACTAGTGGGAAGAGATAGGACCCCCACCCCCACCCCGCCCCTAAACACTACATCCACTAGTGGGAAGAGATAGGACCACCACCCCCACCCCGCCCCTAAACACTACATCCACTAGTGGGAAGAGATAGGACCACCACCCCCCACCCCGCCCCTAAACACTACATCCACTAGTGGGAAGAGATAGGACCACCACCACCCCCCACCCCGCCCCTAAACACTACATCCACTAGTGGGAAGAGATAGGACCACCACCCCCACCCCGCCCCTAAACACTACATCCACTAGTGGGAAGAGATAGGACCACCACCCCCACCCCGCCCCTAAACACTACATCCACTAGTGGGAAGAGATAGGACCCCCACCCCTGCCCCTAAACGCTACATCCACTAGTGGGAAGAGATAGGACCACCACCCCCCACCCCGCCCCAAAACACTACATCCACTAGTGGGAAGAGATAGGACCCCCACCCCTGCCCCTAAACGCTACATCCACTAGTGGGAAGAGATAGGACCACCACCCCCCACCCCGCCCCTAAACACTACATCCACTAGTGGGAAGAGATAGGACCACCACCCCCCGCCCCTAAACACTACATCCACTAGTGGAAGAGGTAGGACCACCACCCCCCACCCCTAAACACTACATCCACCAGTGGGAAGAGGTAGGACCACCACCCATACCCCCCACCCCCGCCCCTAAACACTACATCCACTAGTGGGAAGAGGTAGGACCACCACTCCACACCCCCCACCCCCGCATCTAAACGATACATCCACTAGTGGAAAGAGGTAGGACCACCACTCCACACCCCTAAACACTACATCCACTAGTGGAAAGAGGTAGGACCACCACCACTGCTCGACCTCGCCTCATACACTATTTGTGGTCATGGTGAAAGGATGAATGATTGTAATGATAGTAGACATAGAGCACCATTCACTTGGACTCTTAGAGCTTGTAACATGGAAACTCATCTCATCCACTATTAATCTGTAGTGCCCACTCACAGCATCATGGCTACATGCTACATGGTTTAAGATAGTCACTATAGATGGAAATGCTAATAAAGCTAGATGGCTATTAGTGATGAGGAGGAAAAATCGATAGTTACACGTCCAGTATTTTCCCTTCATAGCTTGTTCTCCATTTTATTTTTAAGTAGGGAGACAATTTGTTTTCAGCACTTTTATTTCCTTGATAGATTAAAACTAATTCTCATGGCTTTCTCTTGTCCGTCTGCGGCAAACATATGTTGAGCAATATGTTTGGAACATCGAATTGCAATAAAATCACAGTATTGAGTAAGATGGATCCGGAGGATATACGGCTCGCTCGGGAACAGGCCCCGACCCCAGTCATCTGCGTGAAGAGGAGAAGGAGAAAGAGACGCTGGAGAGCGGGCAGCCTTCTGAGAAGTCGGAGGCGATCGAATAAACCCCCACTTCCCTCAATTCTGCTAGCAAACATGCAATCCTTGGACAATAAAATGGACGAGTGACTGGGAAGATTAAACTACCAATGGGACATTCAAAACTGTAACATCTTATGCTTCACGGAGTCATGGCTGAACGACGACATTATCAACATACAGCTGACTGGTTATACGATGTACCGGCAGGATAGAACAGCGGCGTCTGGTAAGACAAAGGGGGGCGGTCTATGTATTTTTGTAAACAACAGCTGGTGCACGATATCTAAGGAAGTCTCGAGCTGTTGCTCACCTGAGGTAGAGTTTCTCATGATAAGCTGCAGACCACACTACCTACCGAGAGACTTTTCATCGATATTATTTGTAGCTGTTTACAGAGCATAGTCAATGGCTGGCACTAAGATAGCATAGAATGAGTCCAGAGGCGACGTTCCTAGTAGCCCGGGGACTTTAATGCAGGGAATCTTAAATCAGTTTTACCAAATTTCTATCAGCATGTTAAATGTGCAACCAGAGGGAAAATAACTCTGGACCACCTATACTCCACACATAGAGATGCATACAAAGCTCTCCCTCGCTCTCCATTTGGCAAATCTGACCATAATTCCATCTTCCTGATTCCTGTTTACAAGCAAAAATTATAGCAGGAAGAACCAGTGACTAGATGAATAAAAAAGTGATCAGATGAAGCAGATGCTAAGCTACAGGACTGTTTTGCTAGCACAGACTGGAATATGTTCCGGGATTCCTCCAATGGCATTGAGGAGTACACCACATCTGTCATTGGCTTCATCAATAAGTGCATCGATGACGTCGTCCCCACAGTGACTGTACATACATACCCCAACCAGAAGCTTTGGATTACAGGCAACATCCGCACTGAGATAAAAGGCTAGAGCCTCCGCTTTCAAGGACCAGGACTCTAACCCGGAAGCTTATAAGAAATCCCGCTATGCCCTCCGATGAACCATCAAACAGGCAAGCGTCAATACAGGACTAAGATCGAGTCGTACTACATTGGCTCTGACGTTCGTCAGATGTGGCAGGGCCTGGAAACCATTACAGATAACAAAGGGAAGCACAGCCGAGAACTGCCCAGTGACACAAGCCTACTGGACGAGCTAAACTACTTCTATGCTCACTTTGAGGCAAATAACACTGAAACATGCATGAGAGCACCAGCTATACCGGAAGACTGTGTGATCACACTCTCCGCAGCCGATATGAGTAAGACCTTTAGACAGGTCAACATTCACAAGGCCGCAGGGCCAGACAGATTATCAGGACGTGTACTGCGAGCATGTGCTGACCAACTAGCAAGTGTCTTCACTAACATTTTCAACCTCTCCCTGTCCGAGTCCGTAATACCAACATGTTTTAAGCAGACCACCATAGTGCCTGTGCCCAAGAACACTAAGGTAACCTGCCTAAATGACTACCGACCCATAGCACTCATGTCCGTGGCCATGAAGTGCTTTGAAAGGCTGGTCATGGATCACATCAACACCATTATCCCAGAAATCCTTGACCCACTCCAATTTTCATACCGCCCCAACAGATCCACAGATGATGCAGTCTCTATTGCACTCCACACTGCCCTTTCCCGCCTGGACAAAAGGAACACCGATGTGAGAATGCTATTCATTGACTACAGCTCAGCGTTCAACACCATAGTGCCCTCAAAGCTCATCACTAAGCTAAGGACCCTGGGACTAAACACCTCCCTCTGCAACTGGATCCTGGACTTCCTGACTGGCCGCCCCCAAGTGTTAAGGGTAGGTAACAACATATCCGCCACGCTGATCCTCAACACAGGGGCCCCTCAGGGGTGCGTGCCCAGCCCCCTCCTGTACTCCCTGTTCACTCATGACTGCACGCACAGGCACGACTCCAACACCATCATTAAATTTGCCAATGACACAAAAGCCTGATCACCGACAAAAACAAGACAGAGACCTGGCTGTGTGTTGCCAGAACAATAACCTCTCCTTCAACGTGATCAAGTGAATGCACCAATTTGTAAGTCGCTCTGGATAAGAGCGTCTGCTAAATTACTTAAATGTAATGTAAATGTAAATCAAGACAAAGGAGATGATTGTGGACTACAGGAAAAAGAGGACCAAGCACGGCTCCATTCTCAGCGACGGGGCTGCAGTGGAGCAGATTGAGAGATTCAAGTTCCTTGGTGTCCACATCACCAACAAACTAACATGTTCCAAGCACACCATGACAGTAGTGAAGCGTGCATGATAAAACCTATTCCTCCTCAGGAGACTGAAAAGATTTTGCATGGGTCTTCAGATCCTCAAAAGGTTTTACAGCTGCACCCTCGAGAGCATCCTGATGGGTTGATCACTGCCTGGTATGGCAACTGCTTGGGCTCCAACCGCAAGGCACTACAGAAGGTAGTGTGTACGGCCCAGTACATCACTGGGGCCAAGCTTCCTGCCATTCAGGACCTCTATACCAGGCAGTGTCAGAGGAAGGCCCTAAAATTGTCAAAGACTCCAGCCATCTTAGTCATAGACTGTTCTCTCTGCTAAATAACAGGACAAGCTGTACCGGAGCGCCAAGTCTAGGTCTAAGAGGCTTCTAAACAGCTTCTACCCCCAAGCCATAAGACTCCTGATGTTGTCAAATGGCTACCAAGGCTATTTGCATTGCCCCCCTCCACACCACTGCCACTCTCTGTTGTCATTTATGTATAGGCATGTACATACTACCTCAACTAACCGGTGCCCCCGCACATTGACTCTGTACCGGCACCCCCTTGTATATATTGTTATTTTTTTACTGTTGCTCTTTAATTACTTGTTAGTTTTATCTCTTATTCTACACCTGTTGTATTTGGCGCATGACTAATACAATTTGATTTGATTTGATATAGAATCATGAGAATCATGAGAATCGAAATACATATCGTATTGGCACCTAAGTATAGTGATAATATTGTAGTTTGAGGTCCCATACGATTCCCGGCCTTAACTTAATGGCTATGCTAGAAAAGTACAATTATTGTCAGAGAGAAGGTACAGTAGGGAGGTAGGACAGCATTACACAGAAGTCATTTATAAACAATGAGATAAATGTCCTATGGCAATAATTATAATGGATTGGATTTTTTACCACGCTTTCCACTGTAGGTCTAAAGTGCTTTACTCCAGGTGTAGTGAGGGGTAGTGAATTGTAGATAGTGAATTGTAAATAGTGAGTTGGGCAGTGAGGGGTTGTGAATTGGGTAGTGATGGGTAGTGAATTGTAGATAATGAATTGTAGATAGTGAATTGGGTCGTGAGGGGTAGAGAATTGAAGATAGTGAATTGTAGATAGTGAATTGGGTAGTGAGGGTAGTGAATTGTAGATAATGAATTGGGTAGAGAGGCGTAGTGAATTGAAGATAGTGAATTGGGTATTGAGGGGGTAGTGAATTGTAGATAGGGAATTGGGTAGAGAGGTGTAGTGAATTGAAGCTAGTGAATTGGGTATTGAGAGCTCGTGAGAGGTATTGAGGGGGAGTGAGGGGTAGTGAATTGAAGCTAGTGAATTGGGTATTGAGAGCTAGTGAGAGGTATTGAGGGGGAGTGAGGGGTAGTGAATTGTGCTAAAGGTTGTCTAGACAAGTTGTCTAGGTAGACAATCATAGAATGCTCTGTCAAGCATAGAATATTCAACCAGCACACCACACTGTTCTGTAACCAGGAACTCTTGGTCCCCAATCTATTTGGACTTCTGCATAAATGAATAAAAAAGCAGATCTGTTTATAGGTGCTGTTAGGTCACTGAGTTCCTTCTCAGACATTTAGTTGTTGGCTGATGCCCAATAAGCTGTGAGACAGATGATCAGTCTGGACCCGGCCCTGTCTGCAAGCTGCATATGTTAGTTTTCTCCCAGTCGTTTGTCAAGGGCCAGGAGGTTTGCTTTGCTGTTCTCACTGAAATATGTGTGATGTTGTTGGCAGGATGGTTTAAGCTTTTAAACACACTTTGCATCCTAATCACCTGTCGTCACCGTCTCCCCCTTTGACCTGTGAATCCCAGAAGGTGTCAGCTCGTCTTCATAGGCAGCATTTTAGAGATGCAAACACATTTAATCAATTAAGACCCCTGAGGAGGTGCAGGTGGGGTGGAGGGGTGATAATATGGTACACCGGAGGGGGTGCTCACTATGATCATACTGTATGTCTTGCTAATTGTTATTATTACCAACCTATAATTCAGTTAGGCTAGCGTTCCTCGTATGGGTTTAATTGTGTTTCCATACATTTTCTGTCTCTTTGTTGGCTTCGGGAATGGATTTCTGATTAGCTGTTTTTTCCTTCGGCCTTCATATCTAGTTATTTGTTCATCTACAGTACATACAGTATATGCCTCTGCTCGATTCATTTTTTGAAGGGGTACTTTGTGCTTGGTTGGGCCCCTGGTGTGGATGGCGGATGGTGGATGGATGCACTGGGCCCTGTGTGTGCACATGACCTTTGGATAATTGGATTTTCTGAAGACATTATGCGACAAACACACAGAGCGGTGCATGATGGGTAGAGGAGGATACTTGGCATGCATGGAAGATGAGTGCTAAGATGGGCTGGTGTTAAACAGGCAAAAAAGATATATGGTACTCAGTCGGGGTCTCAACTTACTATTGAGAGTTAGAATAATAGAATACACCATTTCTATATTTGGTTGTGCGTCAGCATTCACTCAATTAGCCCATATCACCAAATGGTTTTTATATTGGTAAGTTAGTCTAGCGGCCAGCTATCTAAACATGTTGTAAGCATGATCGAATTACCGAGTGGCATGGGGCCCATTGATCATCAGTTATCATATTAAGAACTGCAAATATTTTCCTCCAGCTCCTATGGGGACTGCCGAAGAACCCTTTCTAAGAGTGTGGAGTGGAGTTTTGAGAGGAAGTGTTAAGTATGTTGCTAGACGTGCTTCTCCTCTGTTTAGGGTTGTGAGTGTTTGTGCCAGTCACTTTGCTGACAGCTGTTGCACTGCGCTGGGCTGTGTTTACTGGCATCAGAACAGAGCAACTTTGTTTAGATCATTGTTTAGAAAGCAGGAGCAAAAGTCACAAAATAAACCTGATTTGGTTTTCTGCAAATATATAAATACCATGGGAGTCTTACTTTTGGGAACTTTACAGTCCTGTTGATCAAACAACCAACAGGGGGGCTATCTCTCCCTTGGTTGGATTCTTCCTGGTTCATTCTGAAATCCATCTATATAACACAAGACACTGCCACACATCATCATCCCTCAATAACATCAAGGGAAGACTGGGGTTCAGCCTGATGAACCAAACTACTCAGTAATCTCCTCCATATAGCCTAACTCTCACACACTCACATCCACACAATGCACCCACACATTTAAACAAAACAGTATATATATTTTCGTCATTACTGATTGATTTATACATGTATAATTAGTAGGTTTTGTTATCATTTTTAAACAAACCTTAAAAAAAAACGTATTTATTGTATATTGTTTGTTTGTGGTGTGGTTTTCCTATAAGCCCTTGGGCTTCCAACCACACCTGCACACTGTTTTCTTTGATGAAAATAAATATATATATACACAAATAAATAAGTAAAGTTGCCTACGCACAATAATAACAACAAGGTTATCTAGCCTGAGCCCGATGTGCTAAAGTCTAGCACAGTGGGTGGTAGGCAAACCCTCAAACTTTTTCAGTTCGTAGCCAAAACTGCACTGTGAATACGATGAGGAAGCCTGCTCAGCCTCTTGCAGCCTGCCCCCAGTCCCATAATAACCCACAAGTGAATGGGGTTTCAGAGCTTGCCTGCCTGCTCATTTGATCAATGCCAAATACATGAGTAGCTTAGTGATCCTAATAGCTGTAGCCACCGAGGCTGAAAATTAAACATTGGGGGAAAGTCTTCCACTCACACACTTGTCCAGGCGATAACATCACATCCTTCCAGCAGCTAGCTAGCGAGCTACGGTACAAGGCTCTGTGTCAGTTTAGGTTCTAGCTAGCTGTCAAGCCATATAGCTAGCTTGCTAAATAAGAAGGCCTGCATAAATAAATAATCTAGCTATAGCACTAGCCACGTAACAGGACTGCATAGCTAGATTTATTGTGTTGAGATTCCCAATCACTGCCCTTTTCAATCCGTTTTTGTGCAAAGCATTGGGTCATTGAAACTGAAGCAGTTCATCTCCTGAATGGCTGGAGGCAGTTAACAATGTGCTAGCTGTGATTTACAACCTGATATAGCAATATTTATTAGACTACCTAGCGATTTATTGGTGAATTTTATTAATCACGCATTGACTGCATACATTTAATTCTGCCAACAATGACTTACTCTAGATCATTTGAATTTTGAGTCGAAAAATACCCTATTTTAGACCTCTTATAAAGATGGGTTTGAAGCATAAAGTGCACATTTTATATTTTAGACCGATATAATGACTAGCTGTTTGTTTCATTTCTACAAAGTAGTTCCACTTCAAACTAATGGGAATTGCCATGGCGACATAACTGTTTGTGTTGTAGTTAGTAGCAGTTTGCTTTTGCCGTTGTTGTTGTTGTTGTGCTTGTTGTAGTAGCTGCTATTCACTCCTCCAATTGATTATGTGAGTGTTTATTGTTTCCCACACAAAAACAAAATGTTGGTTTGAAGACTTGAGGGTCTAATTGAATGAGTAATTTTGGTGATTACATTTTCACACAGAATTCCAGAGAATCTGCCTCAAAATGTGTCCAATTTCTGCTTCTCTTTGGTTCACTATTTTCAGATTTCTCATAACGCCATAAGAACCGCGGTCCATGGTGCCTCACTAGAGCCATACAGTTGTCCAATCAGTCCTCCATGTTGGCACCAAACGTTCCATGACAGAAACATTCTAATCGGTATTCTCTGTAGAATGTAATTCTCTTGGAACCTTTGTTACCAACATGACACCCATTCTGATTCTGTCTTAAACTAAGTTAGCAGAACTCTGCATACTGTAAATATTGCTCTGGTATTGTGACTATCTCCTCTCCTCCTCAGCATTTCACTAATCATAAGTGACATGTTGACTCTATAAATAGATGTGCTGAAGTGCAGTATTTTGTAAGTTGCCAGGTCATATTAGAAACCAACTATCAGAAGCCCCAAAAGGTTAAAGTGGCATTAAGAAAGATCAACTGGTGATTCATGTCCAATCACAGCCGTGGTAGAGATCGTGTATGATGTCATCAGTCAGTGACTGTAAATTAGCAATGCACCATACTCATTTACATTTACATGCAAGTCCTTTTATCCAGAGCAACTTACAGGTACATTCATTTTAAGATAGCTAGGTAGGACAACCAAATATCTCAGTCATAGTAAGTAAAATTTTCCTCAATAAAGAATCTATCAGCAAGTAGGAAAAAGTCAAGTGTGAAAGACAAGGGTGCTGTTTTATTAATTTTTTTAGTGGGGGGAGGAGGGGGTGCTATGGGATTTTTTAAGATGCTCTTTGAAGAGGTAGGATTTCAGATATTGGGCAGGGACTCTGCTGACCTGGCATCAGGGGGACTCTGGTTCCACAATTGGGGTGCCAGGACTGAGAAGCATTTAGTCTTCCATCTTGTATTTTACTAATACCTCCTCAGGGATCATTGAAAGATGATTGTCCTTGTGGCCAGTTTGGTTTCTTGCTTAGGGCTCAGAAATGCATATGTTTTGGGGTGAATTTTATCTGGTTGGGTTTAGAGAAGCATACCCCTTTTATCTGGTTGGGTTTAGAGAAGCATACCCCTTTTATCTGGTTGGGTTTAGAGAAGCACACCCCTTTTATCTGGTTGGGTTTAGAGAAGCATACCCCTTTTATCTGGTTGGGTTTAGAGAAGCACACCCCTTTTATCTGGTTGGGTTTAGAGAAGCATACCCCTTTTATCTGGTTGGGTTTTTTTAAAGTATTTTACTAGGCTAGTCAGCTAAGAATACATTGTTATTTAGAATGACATCCTAGGAACAGTGGGTTAACTGCCTTGTTCAGGGGCAGAATAACAGATTTTTACCTTGTCAGCTCGGGGATTTGATCTTGCAACCTTTCGGTTACTAGTCCTAAGCTCTCACCACTAGGCTACCTGCCGTGTATATCCAGCTGTGCCTACAGACTTGTGTACCTGTATGTGTTTGAGTGGGAGTGAGTGAGGGAGTCCTGTCGTGTGTGTTACAGTTCTGATTCATGTGTTGTATCTGGCTGTAACACATGTCTGCTCTGTTCCTGCTGTGTATCTGATGGCCGACTGATGGGAAGCTGTCTTCCCCCTCTCATTAATCGTTCTTAATTCGGTCCAAAGGAACAGCAGGCAACATGGTTCTGCTGACTGTAGTCTTCTCCTTTAATCCTGCTTCTAGGGATTGTCATCTTGATCACTAGAGAATCTTGCAGCAAATTAAACAGGAAATCTTGAAGAATTCTGTGACTGTGATTCTCTCTCTATTTTTTCTCTCTCTCTGCTTCTCTATATCTCAATGTCTCTCTCTCTCACACACACGCACGTACTCTCTCACACACACACACACACACACACACACACACACACACACACACACACACACACACACACACACACACACACACACACACACACACACACACACACACACACACACACACACACACACACACACACACACACACACACACACACACACACACACACACACACACATCCTTCCTCTCCGCCTTAACTCATTCCTTGTCTCTCCATCTCTGTTTTTAGATCTTCCATATGACCTATGACCTGGCCAGTGCAGTAATGCGTATCTTCAACCTGATTGGTATGATGCTGCTGCTGTGTCACTGGGATGGCTGTCTGCAATTCCTGGTTCCCATGCTGCAGGACTTCCCCCAGGACTGCTGGGTCTCCCTCAACAAGATGGTGGTATGTGTTTGATTCATTACATGTTTTACATTCACAAGTAAAACTGGATAAACAGAAAAAAGGCTCTGCACACTTCCAGTTCGATACAAAGTTATTTTAATTGTAGCTAAGCTTTCGTTCAATTGACCTTCATCAGAGCATATTATACACAGTGACGCACAGTTATGCTCTGATGAAGGTTGATTGACCGAAAGCTCAGATACAATTAAAATAACTTTGTATCGGACTGGAAGTGTGCAGAGCCTTTTTTCAGTTTATCCAGTTTTCAGCACCTTCAGTAATATATTTTGGGTGTGCGGGGGATTCAACCTGTTATATACGTTCATAGTTAGAACTAGCGACTAGAGCGGAAAAAGGAAGCCATTCATTAATCAATGCTTGGTTCCTAATCAATAAGAATAGTCTCCCACAGGTACACAAAAACATCTATCAGATACAGATTCTGTTGTTGATTTATCAATAGAACAAAAGACCTTCATCATATTGCTCGTGATGAAGGCTTTGTGAAGAAGGCCTATTGGGAAAACACATCAATGTGTTTTAACTAGAAATCAGTCCAGTGATTAGTACTATTGATGGTTGTTTGAACCGTCTACTGTTAGAACAGTCAGCCAGTGAGCCAGACACAGCCAGCACAGCCATCTGAAGACGAGCGAGGGAACGGTGAGAAAAATAACAAGTCAGGCAACACGATTTATGCACACCTACGCATCCCTCCCTTCATCTCTCTCTCCCTCCACATCCCTCTCTCCCTCCGCATCCCTCCCTTCATCTCTCCCTCCATCCATCTCTCCCTCCCTCCACATCCCTCCCTCCCTCCACATCCCTCTCTCCCTCCGCATCCCTCCCTTCATCTCTCCCTCCCTCCACATCCCTCTCTCCCTCCGCATCCCTCCCTTCATCTCTCTCTCCCTCCATCCATCTCTCCCTCCCTCCACATCCCTCCCTCCCTCCACATCCCTCCCACCCTCCACATCCCTCCCTCCCTCCACATCCCTCTCTCCCTCCGCATCCCTCCCTTCATCTCTCCCTCCCTCCACATCCCTCTCTCCCTCCGCATCCCTTCCTTCATCTCTCCCTCCCTCCACATCCCTCTCTCCCTACGCATTCCTCCCTCCATCTCTCCCTCCCTCCACATCCCTCTCTCCCTACGCATCCCTCCCTCCATCTCTCCCTCCCTCCATCTCTCCCTCCCTCCACATCCCTCTCTCCCTCCGCATCCCTTCCTTCATCTCTCCCTCCCTCCACATCCCTCTCTCCCTACGCATTCCTCCCTCCATCTCTCCCTCCCTCCACATCCCTCTCTCCCTACGCATCCCTTCCTTCATCTCTCCCTCCCTCCACATCCCTCCATCTCTCCCTCCCTCCACATCCCTCTCTCCCTACGCATCCCTCCCTCCATCTCTCCCTCCCTCCATCTCTCCCTCCCTCCACATCCCTCTCTCCCCCCGCATCCCTACATCCCTCCCTCTCTTTTTCTCATCAGGGAGGGGCGATGGCAGGAAAGATTAAGAGGGAAAGGGAGGAATGGGAATGTGCCCGGGCAGCAGGCTCCTTTGTTCTTGTCTCTTTTCTCTGGGAGGTAAAAGCTGAGTGTTTATAGGTCCATCCGTCAGTCCGCCCTTTTACATGCCCAGGGAAAACCGCTCCGTCTCCCAGCCTCTGCCCTACCCACCAGGCACAGCTCCAAATGGGTTTTTAAACGGATTGGGTTCTGCTCCTCTGCTGTCATTGGGCCTACCACCACGTCACGTAAATGTTCCGTTATTTTTACATTTTCCTGCAGGGCAGATGTTGACGTGTGTTCCTTTTTATCGACGTACAGAACTAATACCCCATCAAATGAGTCCCCCGGTGGGCCTAAAGCAATGAAATGGAGAAAGCAGATTAAAGTTTTCCTTTTATCTGTAATGAAGGGACGAATCCCTCTTGGTTTGTGATATCCAATTGAATTAGACTAGACTGTCAAGACTGTCATCTGAGCTGTGTTTCCAGCTGTTTTGTGTCTCAAGATTTGTTTATATCAGGTCAGCTGAGAAAGGAGAAAACTACCTTGGCTCTGCTTCCCAATCTTACGACCTTGGGAGGTATTGCAGGGGTGAGGTGAGGGTTCAAGTGACCAGAACAGATATTAGTTGATTTGTTGATTGATCAGGTAACAATGCTAATATGAAAGGCATGTTTGAGAATGTGATAACAACAGTGGGACTCGTGTGGATTTCCCAGGACACTCTCTCTAATGCAAGGTGCTGAACATCTCCACCTCTCAGGAGTGTGATTGTCATTTCCCATAAGTGTGATGTCAGACTGTAATAAACCTCTTGACCTTCTCTGACAGGTACAGGCATTCTGACAGGCCACCTCAAAGTAAAAACCTTATCCTTCTATAATAGACACCTAGGGGTTCTGAATACTTTATAGTGTACTGTATAAACTCCCAAACTGACACTCTCTCTCTGTCAGGCCATTGACTTCCCCCTCTTCCCTCTTCCCCCTTTCCCTCCCCCTCTTCCTCCCTCCCGGTGTATAATCAAGGGCAACATCTCTCCAGAGGGCCGTCACTCTGAAGCGAGCGGCCCAGGCCACCTGAGACCTCCCCGTTATTCAGTGGCTGACAACTCGTAACATTAGCCACCGTGTAGCAGCCAGGACATCCATCATCACTACTACACCTACACAAGCTATAGTACAGGCCGATGGAGGAGTCAGGAGTCCCCACAGGCAGTAACTCATGGAGGGCAACGTGAGGCGGACGGGGGCAAACCTTTAGTGGTGAACCTATAGACCTTTAGTGGTGAACCTATAGACCTTCAGTGGTGAACCTATAGGCCTTCAGTGGTGAACCTATAGACCTTTAGTGGTGAACCTATAGGCCTTCAGTGGTGAACCTATAGGTCTTTAGTGGTGAACCTATAGGTCTTTAGTGGTGAACCTATAGGCCTTCAGTGGTGAACCTATAGGTCTTTAGTGGTGAACCTATAGGCCTTTAGTGGTGAACCTATAGACCCTTCAGTGGTGAACCTATAGGCCTTTAGTGGTGAACCTATAGGCCTTTAGTGGTGAACCTATAGGCCTTTAGTGGTGAACCTATAGGCCTTTAGTGGTGAACCTATAGGCCTTTAGTGGTGAACCTATAGGCCTTTAGTGGTGAACCTATAGGCCTTCAGTGGTGAACCTATAGACCTTCAGTGGTGAACCTATAGGCCTTCAGTGGTGAACCTATAGACCTTCAGTCGTGAACCTATAGACCCTTCAGTGGTGAACCTATAGACCTTCAGTGTGTGACAGGTTAGTATAGTGGTGAACCTACTGTATAGACCCTTCAGTGGTGAACCTACTGTATAGACCCTTCAGTGGTGAACCTATAGGCCTTTAGTGGTGAACCTATAGGCCTTTAGTGGTGAACCTATAGGCCTTCAGTGTGTGACAGGTTAGTATTGTTATGCAGGTGAATGAGGACCCAAAAGCAACTTGGCGAAAACAGAGTCTTTAATCCAGTAAAGTAAATCTACAATCATAAAGCATAATTCCACTCGTAATGACGAGAACAGACTGGAGACTCGATCATGAACTGCAGGTTGCCTCGGGAAGGCACTTGAACGTAGCAGACTCAGACACCTGCTCACCACGCAGCATCTGAGGGAAACACGACACGACAGGGCGATACACAGACACAGCACGGTGAACAATAGACAAGGATCCGACAGGGCAGAAACGGAAAACAAGGGGAGAAATAGGGACTCTAATCAGGGGGAAAGATAGGGAACAGGTGTGGGAAGACTAAATGATTGATTAGGGGAATAGGAACAGCTGGGAGCAGGAACGGAGCGATAGAGAGAAGAGAGAGAGGGAGGAAGAGAGAAAGAGGGGAACGAACCTAAAAAGACCAGCAGGGGGAAAACGAACAGAGGGAAAAGCAAAATGACAAGACAAAATAAGACAAAACATGACAGTACCCCCCCCACTCACCGAGCGCCTCCTGGCGCTCTCGAGGAGGAACACTGGCGGCAACGGAGGAAATCATAGATCACAAACGGTCCAGCACGTCCCGAGAAAGAACCCAACTCCTCTCCTCAGGACCGTAACGAAAAACGATAAAAAGGGAAACTAGGGTACTACTCTAAAAAAAAAAATGAGACACGGGTAGAGAACTGAAAGCTTTAGAGCAAACAGGACCAAACAGGCCAGGAGAGTAACAACTAGGGACAGACTGAGACACAGCAAGGGCAGGAACAAGAACAGGAGAGATGCGATGGCAGGGAACAGACTGAGACCCAGCAAGACCAGGAGCAGAAGCAGAAAAAAAATTACCAGACTTCTGCGCGCAGTCTGAACACGCAGCCACGAAACGGCGCGTGTCACGCTCCTGAGTAGGCCACCAAAACCGCTGGCGAATAGAAGCAAGCGTACCCCGAACGCCGGGATGGCCAGCTAACTTGGCAGAGTGAGCCCACTGAAGAACAGCCAGACGAGTAGAAACAGGAACGAAAAGAAGGTTACTAGGACAAGCGCGCGGCGACGCAGTGTGCGTGAGTGCTTGCTTAACCTGTCTCTCAATTCCCCAGACAGTCAACCCGACAACACGCCCAACAGGAAGGATCCCCCTCGGGATCGGTAGAAGCCACAGAATAACTAAAGAGACGGGATAAAGCATGAGGCTTGGTGTTCTTAGTACCCGAGCAATAAGAAATAACGAACTCGAAACGAGCGAAAAACAACGCCCAACGAGCATGACGCGCATTCAGTCGTTTGGCATAACGGATGTACTCAAGGTTCTTTTGGTCAGTCCAAACGACAAAAGGAACGGTCGCCCCCTCCAACCACTGTCGCCATTTGCCTAGGGCTAAACGGATGGCGAGCAGTTCGCGGTTAGCCACATCATAGTTACGTTCCGACGGTGACAGGCGATGAGAAAAATACGCACAAGGGTGGACCCCATCGTCAGTATCGGAGCGCTGGGACAGAATGGCTCCCACGCCCACCCCGACGCGTCAACCTCAACAATAAACTGTTTAGTGACGTCAGGTGCAACAAGGATAGAAGCGGATGCAAAACGCTTCTTGAAGAGATCAGAACAACAATCATACGACCGGTGAGGAGGAAGGGAGTTGGTTCTGGACCGACTGAAGACCGTGCGCAGACCATGATATTCCTCCGGCACTCCTGTCAAATCACCAGGTTCCTCCTGAGAAGAGGGGACAGAACAAACAGGAGAAATAGCAGACATTAAACACGTCACATGACAAGAAACGTTCCAGGAAAGGATAGAATTACTAGACCAATCAAAAGAAGGATTATGACACACTAGCCAGGGATGACCCAAAACAACAGGTGTAAAAGGTGAACAAAAAATCAAAAAAGAAATGGTCTCACTATGGTTACCAGATACAGTGAGGGTTAAAGGTAGTGTTTCATATAATATACTGGGGAGAGGACTACCATCCAAGGCAAACATGACCGTGGGCTCCCTAACTGTCTGAGAGGAATGTCATGTTCCGCGCCCAGGCTTCGTCCATAAAACAGCCCTCTGCCCCAGAGTCTATTAATGCACTGCAGGAAGCTGCCGATCCGGTCCAGCGTAGATGGACCGGTAAGGTAGTACATGTACTTGACGGAGAGGACCGTCTAGTAGCGCTTATCAGTCGCCCTCCGCTTACTGATGAGCTCTGGCCTTTAACTGGACATGAAATGACAAAATGACCAGCGGAACCGCAATAGAGACAGAGGCGGTTGGTGATTCTCCGTTCCCTCTCCTTAGTCGAGATGCGAATACCCCCAGCTGCATGGGCTCAACACCTGAGTCAGTGGGGAAAGACGGTAGTGTCGGAGAGAGGGGAGACACAGTTAACGCGAGCTCTCTTCTATGAGCTCGGTGACGAAGATCTACCCGTCGTTCAATGCGAATAGCGAGTTCAATCAAAGAATCCACGCTGGATGGAACCTCCCGAGAGAGAATCTCATCCTTAACCTTAGCGTGGAGTCCCTCCAGAAAACGAGCGAGCAACGCCTGCTCGTTCCAGTTACTGGAGGCAGCAAGAGTGCGAAACTTTATAGAGTAATCCGTTATGGATCGATTACCTTGACATAGGGAAGACAGGGACCAGGAAGCTTCTTTCCCAAAAACTGAGCGATCAAAAACCCTTCTCATCTCCTCTTTAAAGTTCAGATAATTGTTAGTACACTCAGCGCTTGCCTCCCAGATAGCTGTGCCCCACTGCCGAGCCCGACCAGTAAGGAGTGATATGACGTAGGCAATCCGAGCTCTCTCTCTTGAGTATGTGTTGGGTTGGAGAGAGAACACTATATCACACTGGGTGAGAAAGGAGCGGCACTCAGTGGGCTGCCCAGAATAACATGGTGGGTTATTAACCCTAGGTTCCGGAGGCTCGGAAGAACCGGAAGTAGCTGGTGACACGAGACGAAGACTCTGATACTGTCCTGAGAGGTCGGAGACCTGAGCGGCCAGGGTCTCAACGGCATGCCGAGCAGCAGACAATTCCTGCTCGTGTCTGCCGAGCATCGCTCCCTGGAACTCGAGAGTAGAGTAGAGAGAATCCATAGTCGCTGGGTCCATTCTTGGTCGGATCCTTCTGTTATGCAGGTGAATGAGGACCCAAAAGCAACTTGGCGAAAACAGAGTCTTTAATCCAGTAAAGTAAATCTACAATCATAAAGCATAATTCCACTCGTAATGACGAGAACAGACTGGAGACTCGATCATGAACTGCAGGTTGCCTCGGGAAGGCACTTGAACGTAGCAGACTCAGACACCTGCTCACCACGCCGCATCTGAGGGAAACACGACACGACAGGGCGATACACAGACACAGCACGGTGAACAATAGACAAGGATCCGACAGGGCAGAAACGGAAAACAAGGGGAGAAATAGGGACTCTAATCAGGGGGAAAGATAGGGAACAGGTGTGGGAAGACTAAATGATTGATTAGGGGAATAGGAACAGCTGGGAGCAGGAACGGAGCGATAGAGAGAAGAGAGAGAGGGAGGAAGAGAGAAAGAGGGGAACGAACCTAAAAAGACCAGCAGGGGGAAAACGAACAGAGGGAAAAGCAAAATGACAAGACAAAATAAGACAAAACATGACAAGTATAGTGGTGGACCTATAGGTCTTCAGTGTGTGACAGGTTAGTATAGTGGTGAACCTATAGGTCTTCAGTGTGTGACAGGTTAGTATAGTGGTGAACCGATAGGCCTTCAGTGGTGAACCTATAGGACTTTAGTTGTGAATCGATAGGCCTTCATTGGTGAACCTATAGGCCTTTAGTGGTGAACCTATAGGCCTTCAGTGGTGACAGGTTAGTATAGTGGTGAACCTATAGGCCTTCAGTGGTGAACCTATAGGCCTTTAGTGGTGACAGGTTAGTATAGTGGTGAACCTATAGGCCTTCAGTGGTGGACCTATAGGCCTTCAGTGGTGACAGGTTAGTATAGTGGTGAACCTATAGGCCTTCAGTGGTGACAGGTTAGTATAGTGGTGAACCTATAGGCCTTCAGTGGTGACAGGTTAGTATAGTGGTGAACCTATAGGCCTTCAGTGGTGACAGGTTAGTATAGTGGTGAACCTATAGGCCTTCAGTGGTGAACCTATAGGACTTTAGTGGTGACAGGTTAGTATAGTGGTGAACCTATAGGCCTTCAGTGGTGAACCTATAGGCCTTTAGTGGTGAACCTATAGGCCTTCAGTGGTGACAGGTTAGTATAGTGGTGAACCTATAGGCCTTCAGTGGTGACAGGTTAGTATAGTGGTGAACCTATAGGCCTTCAGTGGTGAACCTATAGGCCTTCAGTGGTGACAGGTTAGTTATAGTGGTGAACCTATAGGCCTTCAGTGGTGACAGGTTAGTATAGTGGTGAACCTATAGGCCTTCAGTGGTGACAGGTTAGTATAGTGGTGAACCTATAGGCCTTCAGTGGTGAACCTATAGGCCTTTAGTGGTGAACCTATAGGCCTTTAGTGGTGAACCTATAGGTCTTCAGTGTGTGACAGGTTAGTACAGTGGTGAACCTATAGGCTTTCAGTGTGTGACAGGTTAGTACAGTGGTGAACCTATAGGCCTTTAGTGGTGAACCTATAGGTCTTTAGTGGTGAACCTATAGGCCTTTAGTGGTGAACCTATAGGTCTTCAGTGTGTGACAGGTTAGTACAGTGGTGAACCTATAGGCTTTCAGTGTGTGACAGGTTAGTACAGTGGTGAACCTATAGGCCTTTAGTGGTGAACCTATAGGTCTTCAGTGTGTGACAGGTTAGTACAGTGGTGGACCTATAGGTCTTCAGTGTGTGACAGGTTAGTATAGTGGTGAACCTATAGGCCTTCAGTGGTGAACCTATAGGCCTTCAGTGGTGAACCTATAGGCCTTTAGTGGTGAACCTATAGGCCTTTAGTGGTGAACCTATAGGCCTTTAGTGGTGAACCTATAGACCTTTAGTGGTGAACCTATAGGTCTTCAGTGTGTGACAGGTTAGTATAGTGGTGAACCTATAGGTCTTCAGTGTGTGACAGGTTAGTACAGTGGTGAACCTATAGGCCTTTAGTGATGAACCTATAGACCTTCAGTGTGTGACAGGTTAGTATAGTGGTGAACCTATAGCCCTTTAGTGGTGAACCTATAGGTCTTCAGTGTGTGACAGGTTAGTACAGTGGTGGACCTATAGGTCTTCAGTGTGTGACAGGTTAGTACAGTGGTGAACCTATAGGCCTTCAGTGGTGAACCCTTTAGTTGTGAAGATAGGACCTTAGTGGTGTTAGTTGTGAATCGATAGGCCTTCATTGGTGAACCTATAGGCCTTTAGTGGTGAACCTATAGGTCTTTAGTGGTGAACCTATAGGTCTTCAGTGTGTGACAGGTTAGTACAGTGGTGAACCTATAGACCTTCAGTGTGTGACAGGTTAGTATAGTGGTGGACCTATAGGCCTTCAGTGTGTGACAGGTTAGTATAGTGGTGGACCTATAGGCCTTCAATAGAGAAATCATGAGAGTAGCCTCCACAATCGCAAAGCACGTGAAATATATTCTCATGCTCGCCGCTCACATAGTCGAGTTTCAGCAGAATATAATCTGCGGGCACCAAGAGTGTGCAGCTGTCAACTGGTTTTGGCATGGAGCAGCTCACAGAAGAATGACATCGGTAGCCGGTAGGGTAGGAAAGACGTTTCAACGTATGATATCTACCAGTGAATGCTAACTAAGGCAACAATGAGTATGCAAACTAGGTATTGAAAAAGTTTAATCTGAGGTGTTGGTTTTTAGGATAGTAGGATTTGTGATGCGCAATTGTGATCAGGGGCGTAGACATGGATGTGCCTTTGTGGACAGAGGCCCACCCACTGGGGAGCCAGGCCCAGAGAGGCCCACCCACTGGGGAGCCAGGCCCAGAGAGGCCCACCCACTGGGGAGCCAGGCCCAGAGAGGCCCACCCACTGGGGAGCCAGGCCCAGAGAGGCCCATCCAATCAGATTGATGATTGAAGCTTTGTTGTGGACTTAGACCATCACATTTTTTATTTACAGTAACAGTCAAAAGTTTGGACACACCTACTCATTCAAGGGTTTTTCTTTATTTTTACTATTTTCTATATTGTAGAATAATAGTGAAAGACATCAAAACTTTTTAAAAACACACATATGGAATCATGTAGTAACCACAAAAGTGCTAAACAAATCTAAATCTATTTCATATTTGAGATTCTACAAAGTAGCCAACCTTTGCCTTGATAAAGTAGCCAACCTTTGCCAACCTTTGCACACTTTCTCCCCAGTGACCAGCAAAGCAAAATCCTGATTGGATCTTTTTGTCTCTTCAGTGTTAACCCTTTCCTTTTCATCATAAACTGAAGAGATTCAATCAAAACATAATTGAAAATAATAATATAATTATCAATATTATTATATTATTATAATCATTATTTTATAAATCCTTAGCCCTTCTCTGAAGGCATAGAAGGCTCATTGTTCCCCACTGTGTTTGGCTTAGTAATAATTTGTAGAGTGGTTCTATCTTCCCCCAGCATGCATTTATTCTATCTGAATGTCTAAAGAATCCATATGTTGTTCTGAAATATGTACACATAAATACTGGACATTTTGAACTGTTATTATGGTGGGTAATTTGACAAAAATTTCAATCATGGTCTTGAATTGGACTCGCATTTTTCTGGTCTCATTCTTGACTCTGTCTCGGTCTCGATCTTCAATCAAATTGATCCATAAAGCCCTTTTTTACATCAGCAGATGTCACAAAGTGCTTTACAGAAACCCAGCCTAAAACCCCAAACAGCACGGTGGCTAGGAACAACTCCCTAGAAAGGCAGGAACCTAGGAAGAAACCTAGAGAGGAACCAGACTCTGAGGGGTGGCCAGTCCTCTTCTGTCTGTACCGGGTGGAGATTATAAGAGTACATGGCCATTTAAGGCCAGATTGTTCTTCAAGATGTTCAAACATTTATAGATGACCAGCAGGGTCAAATAATAATCACAGTGGTTGTAGAGGGTGCAACAGGTCAGTACCTCAGGAGTAAATATCAGTTGGCTTTTCATAGGTGAGCATTCAGAGGTCGAGACAGCAGGTGCAGTAGAGAGAGAGAGTCGGAAACAGCAGGTCCGGGACAAGGTAGCACTCCCGGTGAACAGGTCAGTGTTCCCCAGCCTCAGACAGAACAATTGGAACTGGAGCAGCAGCACGACAAGGTGAACTGGCGCTAGCCAGGAGTCATCAGCCCAGGTAGTCCTGAGTCATGGTCCTGAGGGCTCAGGTCCTCCGGGAGGGAGTGAGGGAGAGAGATAATTAGAGGGAGCATACTTAAATTCACACAGGACACCAGATAAGACAGGAGAATTACACCAGAAAGAACAGACTGACCCTAGCCCCCGGCTCATAGACTATTGCGGCATAGATACTGGAGACTGAGACAGGAGGGGTTGGGGGACACTGTGGCCCAGTCCGACGATACCCCTGGACAGGGCCAACCAGGCAGGATATAACCCCACCCACTTTGCCAAAGCACAGCCCCGACACCACTAGAGGGATATCAACAGACCACTGACTTACTACCCTGAGACAAGACTGAGTATAGCCCATGAAGATCTACTCCACCGCATGAACCCGAGGGGGCACAAAACTGGACAAGAAGATCACGTCTGTGACTCAACCCACTCAAGTGACGCACCCCTCCTAGGGACGGCATTGAAGAGCACTAGTAAGCCAGTGACTCAGTAATAGGGTCAGAGGCAGAGAATCGCTGGGAAGAGAGGGGAGCCGGTCAGCCAGCAAGGGCAGTTTGTCGCTCCAGTGCCATGCCGTTCACCTTCGCACCCCTGGGCCAGACTACACTCAATCATAGGACCTACTGAAGAGATGAGTCTTCATTGAAGAATTAAAGGTTGAGACCGAGTCTGCATCTCTCACATGGATAGGCAGATCATTCCATAAAAATGTAGCTTTATAGGAGAAAGCCCTGCCTTCAGCTGTTTGCTTGGACATTCCAGGGACAATAAGGAGACCTGTGTGTAGGTATGTACAGCAGGACCAAATTGGAGAGATAGCTAGGAGCAAGCCCATGTAATGCTTTGTAGTTTAGCAGTAAAACCTTGAAATCAACCCTAGCCATAAAAGTAAGCCACTGGAGTAATATGTTACCTTTTTTGAGCTCTAGTCAGGATTTTAGCAGCTGTGTTTAGCACTAATGAAGTTTATTGAAGGCTTTATCCGGGTAGCCAGGGAGTAGAGGATTGAAGTAGTCTAAGCTAGAAGTGACAAAAGTAATTGATTAGCTTTTCTGTATAAATTTTGGACATAAAGTTTCTGATTTTTGCAATGTTACGAAGATGGAAAAATCTGTCCTTGAAATATTCTTGATATGTTTGTCAAAAGACAGATCAGGGTCCAGAGTAATGCTGAGGTCCTTCACAGTTTTATTTGAGACGACTGTAAAACCATCAAGATTAATTTACAGATCCAACAGCAGATCTCTTTGTTTCTTGTGACCTAGAAATAGCATCTCTGTTTTGTCTGAGTTTAAAAGTAAAACATTTGCCTTCCTTATGTCTGAAACACAGGCTTTCAGGGTAGGCAATTTTGGGTCTTCACCCTGTTTCATCGAAATGTACAGCTGTGTGTCGTCCGCATGGCAGTGAAAGTTGACATTGTGTTTCTGAATGACATCACCAAGAGGTAGAATATATAACCCTATTTTGAGATGTGAGATCACAATTTCTTTCAATAATGACAGGAATGGAAAGGTCTTAATTCCTCTGAAATTGCTATGTCAAACATCGCCATGTTTTGTTTTCCAAGTTCGAGGTCGAGGCACTGACATGTTCTCAATGGGATAGCTGAGGTGACTACACTGACTGTGCTAGTGGCAGACTCCACTAAGCTGGAAGTTGTGAAGATGGCGCCGGAGGGGATGGCTGCCGTTTTATTGGCTCTTAACTAACCGTGCTAATTTGTTTGTTTTTTCACATTGTTTGTAACTTATTTTGTACATAATGTTGCTCCTACCATCTCTTATGACCGAAAAGAGATTCTGGACATCAGAACAGCGATTACTCACCTTGAATTGGACAAAACTTTTTCTTTAATTAGTCGGACGGGAACGATATACTCCAAACACCCGTAAAGTCCCTCATCCCCCATCATTCGCTGCAGAAAGAAACTGAGAATTTGAGGAAAGAGATGTGCCTTGTGAGGATCAGTGGCTAATCTGGCTTCGCCACCCGTACTGTTAGCAAACGTTCAATCGATGGAAAATAAATGAGACGAACTGAAAGCATGCAAATCATACCAACGGGACATTAAAAACGGCAATATCTTATATTTCAGAGTTGCGGCTGAACGACAACATTAATAACATACAGCTGGCGTGTTATACAGTCTATCGGTAGGATAGAACAGCAGCCTCTGGTAAGACACGGGGCAGGGACCTATGCATATTTGTAAACAATAGCTGGTGCACGATATCTAAGGAAGTCTCAAAGTCTTGCTCGTCTGAGGTAGAGTATATCATGATAAGCCGTAGACCACATTATCTAGCTAGAGTTTTCATCTGTATTCTTTGTAGCTGTCTACATATCACCACAGACCGATACTGACACTCAGCGTTCAACACCATAGTGCCCTCAAAGATCATCAGTAAGCTAAGGACACTGAGACTAAACACCTCCCTCTGCAACTGGATCCTGGACTTTCTAACGGCCCGACGCCAGGTGGTAAGGGTAGGTAACAACACGTCTGCCATGCTGATCCTCAACACGGGGGCCCCTCAGGGGTGCATGCTCAGTCCCCTACTGTACTCCCTGTTCACTAATGACTGCATGGCCAGGCACAACTCCAACACCATCATTAAGTTTGCCGATGACACAACAATGGTAGGCCTGATCACCAGCAACGATGAGACAGCCTATAGGGAGGAGGTCGGAGACCTGGCCATGTGGTGCCAGGACAACAAACTCTCCCTCAACGTGATCAAGACAAAGGAGATGATTGTGGACTACAGGAAAAGGAGGACTGAGGTTGCCCCCATTCTCATCGACAGGGCTGTAAGGAAACAGGTTGAGATCTTCAATTTCCTTGGCGTTCACATCACCAACAAACTAACATGGTCCAAGCACACCAAGACAGTCGTGAGGGCACGACAAAACCTATCCCCCCTCAGGAGACTGAAAAGATTTTGCATGGGTCTTCAGATCCTCAAAAGGTTTTACAGCTGCACCCTCGAGAGCATCCTGATGGGTTGATCACTGCCTGGTATGGCAACTGCTCGGCCTCCAACCGCAAGGCACTACAGAAGGTAGTGTGTACGGCCCAGTACATCACTGGGGCCAAGCTTCCTGCCATTCAGGACCTAATATAATATATAATAATATATATAATATATGCCATTTAGCAGACGCTTTTATCCAAAGCGACTTACAGTCATGTGTGCATACATTCTACGTATGGGTGGTTCCGGGAATCGAACCCAGTACCCTGGCGTTACAAGCGCCATGCTCTACCAACTGAGCTACAGAAGGACCTCTATACCAGGCAGTGTCAGAGGAAGGCCCTAAAAATTGTCAAAGACTCCAGCCATCCTAGTCATTGACTGTTCTCTCTGCTACCGCACAGCAAGCAGTACTGGAGTGTCAAGTCTAGGTCCAAGAGGCTTCTAAACAGCTTCTACCCCCAAGCCATAAGACTCCTGAACATCTAATCAAATGGCTACCCAGACTATTTGCATTGCCCCCCCCCCTTCTACGCTGCTGCTACTCTCTGTTATTATCTATGCACAGTCACTTTAATAACTCTACCTACATGTACTTATTTTTTCGGCTGGTGGAGGTCCTGTAGAACCATGTCCAGATAAAGTGTCCGGGGTGAAAAAGTTTAACGAAAAAAGTAGAGCGAGAAAAAAACTAAGATGTAGTAAATGTATTAAAAGTAAAAACCAACAAGTTTATCTGATAGCCAAGTAGCAACAAACAGCACAACAGCACTGAGACTGGAAGTTGTGGGCGGAGCGATTGATTCGTGATGGAAATAAAAGGTCTTGACTCGGATTTGATTTGCTCCGGTCTTGGTCTTGAATTGGTCTCACTTTAGGTGGTCTTGAACACAACACTGATGCTAATAATTCAATCATGAACCGTAGAAATCAATAATAGACCACTGGTAAGGATGGATGTCTGAAACTCACTCTAAAGGTTGATTGCTGTATATAGAATGGACCAAACCCCTCAGGCCATGGATTGGTGAGTGGAAGAGGAACAGCCAACATGGCCAACATGATAGTGAGGCACAGTTGCAGTTGCCATTGTTGCACGTGAGAAAAGTACCACATTCTAAATAGGGCTGGGAATTTCTAGGGACCTCACAATACAATATTATCTTGATACTAAGGCGTCAATATGATATGTATTGCGATTCAATACTGTGATTTTAATAGGATTTGATGTTCTGAACTTATTGCTCCTTATACATGTATATCTGCTGCAGATCGAAAAGAGAGCGCATAAGACAATTTATTTAGATCATTAATGGAAATTAAAGAGCTGAAAACAACTTGTCTCACTTGGAGTCAAAGTATCGATATAATACCGTCCCAAATAATATTGCCAAATGTACCTGTATCCATTTTTTTCCCATCACATATTTTTTATGTAGCACAAAAGAAGTTAGTATGGCAATTAAGCATCAATTAATTAAACATTCTAAATGGCCAGCTATTACAACCACCAGGGAATGATGATCAATGCTAGTCCATTCTATCAAGTTTAATTCTACATTGGGAGGATTGTGGATTAACAGTGAGAGAAAGAGAGAGTTTTCCTCACCAGAGGAGCCATGTGTCACAGGAGTGAAGGGCTAAATGGATAATGACATAGGCAGCAGCAGCTACTAACAGACAGAGTCAATGGTTAAAGGACTGTAATTATTGGTGTTAACTAAATGCTTCTGGATTAAAGACCGTAAAGAATGCAGAAGTGCTTCAGTCAGACGACTGGAGGAGACACACAGAGACTTCATTAGAGAAACAGCTTCAGTCAGACGACTGGAGGAGACACACGGAGACTTCATTAGAGAAACAGCTTCAGTCAGACGACTGGAGGAGACACACAGAGACTTCATTAGAGAAACAGCTTCAGTCAGACGACTGGAGGAGACACACAGAGACTTCATTAGAGAAACAGCTTCAGTCAGACGACTGGAGGAAACACACAGAGACTTCATTAGAGAAACAGCTTCAGTCAGACGACTGGAGGAGACACACAGAGACTTCATTAGAGAAACAGCTTCAGTCAGACGACTGGAGGAGACACACAGAGACTTCATTAGAGAAACAGCTTCAGTCAGACGACTGGAGGAGACACACAGAGACTTCATTAGAGAAACATCTTCAGTCAGACGACTGGAGGAGACACACAGTGACTTCATTAGAGAAACAGCTTCAGTCAGACGACTGGAGGAGACACACAGAGACTTCATTAGAGAAACAGCTTCAGTCAGACGACTGGAGGAGACACACGGAGACTTCATTAGAGAAACAGCTTCAGTGAGTCATAAGTCTCTGCCACAGGGGGCTGGTGAAAGGGAGGATGGCTCATAGTAGTGGCTGGAATGGATGAATAGAATGGCAGCAAACACAGAGAAACCATATGTTTGACACCTGTACATTTATTCCATTCCAGCAATTACAATGAGCCTGTCAACATATTTAAGTGACACCAGCCACCACTGCCCTCTCCCCTCTATTTGTACTACATATACAGTCGTGGCCAAAAAAATTGAGAATGACACAAATGGTCATTTTCACAAAGTCTGCTGCCTCAGTATCTTTAGATCATTTTGTCAGATGTTATGGAATACTGAAGTATAATTACAAGCATTTCATAAGTGTCAAAGGCTTTTATTGACAATTACATGAAGTTGATGCAAAGAGTCAATATTTGCAGTGTTGACCCTTCTTTTTCAAGACCTCTGCAATCCACCCCGGCATGCTGTCAATTAACTTCTGGGCCACATCCTGACTGATGGCAGCCCATTCTTGCTTCATCAATGCTTGGAGTTTGTCAGAATTTGTGGGTTTTTGTGTGTCCCCCCGCCTCCTGAGGATGGAACACAAGTTCTCAATGGGATTAAGGTCTGGGGAGTTTCCTGGTCATGGACTCAAAATATCAATGTTTTGTTCCCCGAGCCACTTAGTTATCAATTTAGCCTTATAGCAAGGTGCTCCATCATACTGGAAAAGGCATTGTTCGTCACCAAACTGTTCCTGGATGGTTGGGAGAAGTTGCTCTCGGAGGATGTGTTGGTACCTTTCTTTATTCATGGCTGTGTTCTTAGGCAAAATTGTGAGTGAGCCCACTCCCTTGACTGAGAAGGAACCCCACACATGAATGGTCTCAGGATGCTTTACTGTTGGCATGACATAGGACTGATGGTAGCGCTCACCTTGTTTTCTCTGGACAAGCTTTTTTTCCGGATGCCCCAAACAATCAGAAAGGGGATTCATCAGAGAAAATGACTTTACCCCAGTCCTCAGCAGTCCAATCCCTGTACCTTTTGCAGAATATCAGTTTGTCCCTGATGTTTTTCCTGGAGAGAAGTGGCTTCTTTGCTGCCCTTCTTGACATCAGGTCATCCTCCAAAAGTATTTGCCTCACTGTGTGTGCAGATGCACTCTGCCAGCTGCTATTCCAAGCTCTGTACTGGTGATGTCCCGATCCCGCAGCTGAATCAACTTTAGGAGATGGTCCTGGAGCTTGCTGGACTTTCTTGGGCGCCCTGAAGCATTCTTCATAACAATTGAACCGTTCTCCTTGAAGTTCTTGATGATCCGATAAATGATTGATTTAGTTGCAATCTTACTGGCAGCAATGTCCTTGCCTGTGAAGCACTTTTTGTGCAAAGCAATGATAATGGCACGTGTTTCCTTGCAGGTAACCATGGATGACAGAGGAAGAACAATGATTCCAAACACCACCCTCCTTTTGAAGCTTCCAGTCTGTTATTCAAACTCAATCCCCATGACAGAGTGATGTCCTGCCTTGTCCTCGTCAACACTCACACCTGTGTTAATGAGAGAATCACTGACATGATGTCAGCTGGTCCTTTTGTGGCAGGGCTGAAATGCAGTGTTTTTTGTGATTCAGTTCATTTGCATGGCAAAGAGGGACTTTGCAATGAATTGCAATTCATCTGATCACTCTTCATAACATTCTGGATTATATACAAATTACCATCATGCAAACTGAGGCAGCAGACTTTGTGAAAATTAATATTTGTAATTCTCAAAACTATTGGCCACGACTGTACACTACCTACTCTAGTGGACTAGTATGAACTATTTAGGTGGGCTAAAGTAGATTTAGTGTTTTAAAGCTCATATCCAGCTCTAAGTAATTAACTGTGATCAGATCCCCAACAGTTACTGAGTGGAAACAGTCGTTAGAGCTCAGTGAATTGATAAGGCAAACTAAGGCGTTTTTTTCTCTCTCACTTTTGTCTGAGAGAGACGAGAGACAAAGGAAAGGAAGGGATCATCTCCAGCCCAGTGATCTGCTCTGGCGTTGGTGTCCCTGAATGAACACCACGGGGTCTATTGTAGCCAACATATGATCAGCTCTGGGGTTGGTGTCACTGAATGAACACCACAGGGTCTATTATAGCCAACATATGATCAGCTCTGGGGTTGGTGTCCCTGAATGAACACCACAGGGTCTATTATAGCCAACATATGATCAGCTCTGGGGTTGGTGTCCCTGAATGAACACCACGGGTCTATTGTAGCCAACATATGGAGAAGAGGGTTTTCCAGAATCATTAATGCAGGGGAGCAGACACCTCAGCAGACACCTCAGCAGACACCTCTGTAGATTCCCTTTAGACTATATTTATCATATACATCAGTGGAGGCTGCTGAGGGGAGGACGGCTCATAATAATATCTGGAGTGGAGTCAATGGAATGGCATCAAGCATATGGTTTCCATGTGGATGATACCATTCCATTGTCTCCATTCCAGCCATTACTCTGAGCCGTCCTCCCCTCAGCAGCCTCCACTGATGTTTATGATAAACATAAATACATGGCCAAACAAATGAATCGCATACAGAGAAAGGTTCCTCCGTTGCATGTGGAACTCAGTCATGTTATGGTAATGACTTCTCTCTGGCCTTATCTGCTGTTGTGCAGCTCTTCATGGAATCTACGCCAAACCCATAGACCTATTCATCAGAGGAGCTGTTTCCCTTCCAGTACAGGCTTTATGAGAAAAGACCAAACGTGCCCAGACCCCAACACTACAGACCCCTCCATCATCATCATGGCAGAGGTAGAGACAATTAAAATCAGATGCCACTGTTCCTCTGGTGCTGGGAATGAATGTGCCGAGGAAAGACAATGTCTGTTCAGAGATTTAAGACATATATTTCAGCGTTGTGTTCTCCTCCCAGTGGTGTTGATGGATGAAGAGCGATGAGGCGTGGAGACGGGGCGTGGGGAGAGAGAGAGAGCGAGAGAGAGGTGGAGAAAGAGAGATGGCCTGTCTGTCAGTATGTCTGTGGCTGGTCACTGTACATTTAGACAAGCTAGTGCAAACAGAGCCTGTGGCTGCAGACGGCTTGATATCTGCTGATATTTGCTCAGTTCATCACTCCGCAGTTAGACGTGTCGATCGTCTCTCATTGGGTGTCTCTAAGTACTCTGTTCACAACAGAAGTACACTCTTGCATAATTTGGTCAGCTGCGTGATTAATTGATGTATTCATACTTACAGTATTAGAAATTGCGAGTTCCACCACCTCTCCACCCTCACAAAAGGAAACTCTCAACCAAAGCTCCCCCCATGCCGATTGGTGTGGGCACACGCACAATGCACTCGAGGCGAAGCAGTTTAAGCACATCTTCCTAATAACCAGTACATCCAAATAACCAGTGACAAAACCCCCAAAAACGTCTGCTTGATCTCACGCATCCCTTTCAGTTCTGACAGATTCTCTCGGTCTATACACAGAATCTGGCTACGGGAGATTACTACGTGCCTATCATGGCCAAGCAGAGCCCTGGCTTCCCATTTTTGTTCTGAGAAAGGAAACAGTTATGAGACTGTGCTGGTGCAAACATAGCCTACTGTCTCTGTGTTCTGGCTTTTTGTGTTTGCCTGTGTTGGCTGTGACCGCGTTATTTTGCAGTGAGGTCGACTGTACTGATCGGGTATAGCTCATGTATGGTCTGGACATACTACTTGTGTACAGTGAGCCAGCAGAGAGTCTCAAAGAAAGGAAACCATACAAACATCGGGACACAGCTTCTAAGGATTCAAGGAGACCCGACGTCATCCATGACATCCTGTTCTCCTCTACCTGCTGCTGTACCTCCAAGCCAGGCTCTGAAAACCTGAGCCCCTAGCCTTGTATCAATGAATGGTTTTCAGAGCCTGGCTTGGAAGGAAACAGCTTGGTTAAAAGCAATATGTGGGAAGATATATACGCTCCCCGGGTCTCACAGGGTGAGGTATAGCATCACTTTCATAGGTGAACCACCTGTACATGGGTTTTGAGCCTGTATGCTCCGGTGTGGATAACCACTCAGAGAATAGACTGCCTCGCTCTCCTCTTCTCTCTCAATATCTCCCTCTCTCTCTCTCTCTCTTTCTCTAGCTCTCTCTCTCTCTTTCTCTCTCTATCCCTCTCTCTTTCTTTCTTTCTTTCTTTCTATCTCTCTCTTTCTCTCCCTTTCCCTCTCTCTCTCTCTCTCCCTCTCTCTCTAGCTCTCTCGCTCTCGCTTTCTCAGTCACCTGGGTTATTTTCGAGCCAAAGTGCTCATCGTTCATTCATTATTCACTCTCTATCCCTCTACTGTTTCTGTTTTCTGTTCCATCATTTAGCCACAGCCCCCTCGGTGTGGCCAATGGTTATTTAACACATCTCTATTCCTTCTCTTTTATTGCCGAAGTAAAACTCTCCCTTCTTCCACTATAACAATTTTATACAGTAAATCCTAGATATGGACCAGGCAGTGCCCAGGGCACTGTATGTTGTTTCAGCGTGGTATATGTGGTGTGGCCAATATACCACGAGTGTACCTGTAGCTGTCTAGAACCAAGAGGAGAAACAGAATTATCTTCTCCTCCATTTAACCCTGCACCAGTGAATGCCGTCTGGAGGGGAGAGTAGGACAAAGTGGAAGATGTTGACTTCAGCCTCTAGCTGGAAACCTGCCTTGCTCTGCTCTTCTCTGCTGTGTGTCATGTTGTGGGCGGTAGAGGAGGGGTGGAATGTAATCTATGGAGACCTTGACTATGTGCTGTACACTACACCAGAAGAGGTTGGTGGGAGGAGCTGTAGGAACACCATCCTCCTATAGCTCCTCCCACAGCCTCCTCTGCAGAACATTGTGATTGGTGGAACTGATTCTCAAAGGAACTGCTTCTCACAGTGTGGAAGAAAGTGTTTTTGACATTAGATGTTTCCTGGATAGGGGCTATGTTCCAACACTATCAGATGGTCCCAATTTGCTCCCTAGCCCTTCCCCTTGGCCATAACCCTTTGGTGCTTTGGGAAAGGGGAAGGGGGATACCTAGTCGGTTGGACAACTGAATGCATTCAACTGAAATGTGTCTTCCACATTTAACCCAACCCCTGACAGATGGAAGGATTGTAGAGGTTATCACTGTCTGTTCAACTGCCAACTAAATTCGTCCCCAGCTTTCAACAAGGAGAGCAGACAAGGAAAGGAAGCTATCCAAAAGTATTAGGACTTGGCTAGGCTATTTGAACTTGTCATTTCATTGCTTCCGTCCTGGACATTTTCTGTTGACTAGACAGCTCTCACTGCAAGAAATTGCTGTGATTGTACCAAAAACTAACAGCACCATTTCATTACATTACTACAAAATGAGTTTGTAATACTGCTCCTATGTTCCTATAAATTATCGGTGCCATAAAACGGACGTCATTAAAAAATAATCTTCTGCAAGGTTTTGGGGTCTTTAGCACAGAGAATGCCACCCTGTGTGTGTGTGTGGATTTATATTACGATTTGTGAAAGGGCATATTTAATGACCTCTCATTAAAGTCTCTCTCGGTGGAAATCAGCTCAGAACCTTCTCTACCTCTCACTGATTAGGCCTCACAGGATTTCCCAATCTCTCTCTCTCTCTCTGTCTCTCCCTGTCTTTCTCCTCCCTCTCCCTTGTCTCTCTCCCTTGTCTCTCTCTCTCTCTGTCTCTCCCTCTCTCTCTCTCTCCCTCACTGTCTCAAACCGCTCTCTCTATCTCTCTCTCTCTTCCTCTGTCTTTCCCCTCCCTCTCCCTCGTCTCTCTCCCTTGTCTCTCTCTCTCTCTCTCTCTCTCTCTCTCTCTCTCTCTCTCTCTCTCTCTCTCTCTCTCTCTCTCTCTCCCCCACTGTCTCAAACCGCTCTCTCTATTACTCTCTCTCTTCCTCTGTCTTTCCCCTCCCTCTCCCTTGTCTCTCTCCCTTGTCTCTCTCTCTCTCTCTCTCTCCTCACTGTCTCAAACCGCTCTCTCTATCTCTCTCTCTCTTCCTCTGTCTTTCTCCTCCCTCTCCCTTGTCTCTCTCCCTTGTCTCTCTCCCTTGTCTCTCTCTCTCTCTCTCTCTCTCTGTCTCTCCCTGTCTTTCTCCTCCCTCTCCCTTATCTCTCTCCCTTGTCTCTCTCTCTCTCTGTCTCTCCCTGTCTTTCTCCTCCCTCTCCCTTGTCTCTCTCCCTTGTCTCTCTCTCTCTCTGTCTCTCTATCTCTCTCTCTCTCTCCCTCACTGTCTCAAACCGCTCTCTCTATCTCTCTCTCTCTTCCTCTGTCTTTCTCCTCCCTCTCCCTTGTCTCTCTCTCTCTCTCTCTCTCCCTCACTGTCTCAAACCGCTCTCTCTATCTCTCTCTCTCTTCCTCTGTCTTTCTCCTCCCTCTCCCTTGTCTCTCTCCCTTGTCTCTCCCTCTCTCTCTCTCTCTCCCTCACTGTCTCAAACCGCTCTCTCTATCTCTCTCTCTCTCTTCCTCTGTCTTTCCCCTCCTCTCTCTCCCTTGTCTCCCTCTCTCTCTCCCCCTCACTGTCTCTAACCCACTCTCACTCTCTCTTGCTTTCTCTCTCCCCCTCTGTCTCTCACCCTCCCTAATTATTGTTCGTGCCATCTAACTCTCTCCTCTTTATCTCCCCTGAGTCCTCATTTAAACAACTTCCTCTCCTTGTCTCCTTTGTCCCTAATGCTTTCTGCCTTGTTCCATCCTCTCTATCTCTCCACATCTCTCTACCCTCCTCCCTATCTCCCTACCATCCTATCTATCTCCCTACATCTCTCTTCCCTCCTCTCTATCTCCCTACATCTCTCTACCCTCCCCTCTATCTCCCTACCATCCTATCTATCTCCCTACATCTCTCTACCGTCCTCTCTCTATCTCTCTACCCCCCTCGCCATCTCCCTACATCTCTCTACTCTACTCTCTATCTCCCTACATCTCTCTACCCTCCTCTCTATCTCCCTACCCTCCTCTCTGTCTCCCTACCATCCTCTCTATCTCCCTACATCTCTCTACTCTCCTCTCTATCTCCCTACCATCCTATCTATCTCCCTACATCTCTCTACCTTCCTCTCTCTACCCTCCTCTCTATCTCTCTACCATCCTCTGTCTCCTTACCCTCCTCTCTCTCTCTCTCTCTCTCTCTACCATCCTCTGTCTCGCTCTCTCTCTCTCTCTCTCTCTCTCTCTCTCTATCTCTCTATTCTCCTCTCTTCTCTTTATCTCTCTATCCACCTCTCTCTCTACCCTCCTCTCCATCGCTCTACCCTCCTTTCTCTATCTCTCTACCATCCTCTCTATCTACCCTCTTCTCTCTCTACCATCCTCTCTCTCTCACTCTCTCTCTACCCTCCTCTCTTTCGCTACCCTCCTCTCTATCTCTCCACCGTCCTCTCTATCTCCCTACCAGCCTCTCTGTCTCCCTCAACCATCCTCTCTCTCTATCTCTCTACCCTCTTCTCTCTATCTTCCCTTCTCTCTCTCTTTCTACCCTCTCTATCTCTGTAACCCCCCCTCTCTCTCAATTCAATTACATCTCTATCTCTCCATCCCTCCTCTCTCTATCAATTCAAACTCTCTATCTCTCTACCCTCTTCTCTCTCTATCTCTCTACCCTCGTCTCTCTATCTACCCTCCTCTCTCTATCTCTCTACCCTCCTTTCTCTATCTCTCTACCCTATTCTCTCTCTAACTCTCTACCCCCCTCTTTAATTCAATTCAATTAAATTCAAGGGCTGTATTGGCATGGGAAACATGTGTTAACATTGCCAAAGCAAGTGAGGTAGATAATATATAAAGTGTATATATAAAGTGAAATAAACAATAAAAATTAACAGTAAACATTACACATACAGAAGTTTCAAAACAATAAAGACATTACAAATGTCATATTATATATATACAGTGTTTTAACAATGTACAAATGGTTAAAGGACACAAGATAAAATGAATAAGCATAAATATGGGTTGTATTTACAATGGTGTTTGTTCTTCACTGGTTGCCCTTTTCTTATGGCAACAGGTCACAAATCTTGCTGCTGTGATGGCACACTGTGGAATTTCACCCAGTAGATATGGGAGTTTATCGAAATTGGATTTGTTTTCAAATTCTTTGTGGATCTGTGTAATCTGGGGGAAATATGTGTCTCTAATATGGTCATACATTGGGCAGGAGGTTAGGAAGTGCAGCTCAGTTTCCGCCTCATTTTGTGGACAGTGTGCGCATAGCCTGTCTTCTCTTGAGAGCCATGTCTGCCTACGGCGGCCTTTCTCAATAGCAGGGCTATGCTCACTGAGTCTGTACATAGTTAAAGCTTTCCTTAATTTTGGGTCAGTCACAGTGATCAGGTATTCTGCCGCTGTGTACTCTCTGTTTAGGACCAAATAGCATTCTAGTTTGCTCTGTTTTTTTGTTAATTCTTTCCAATGTGTCAAGTAATTATCTTTTTGTTTTCTCATGATTTGGTTGGGTCTAATTGTGCTGCTGTCCTGGGCCTCTGTAGGGTGTGTTTGTGTTTGTGAACAGAGCCCCAGGACCAGCTTGCTTAGGGGACTCTTCTCCAGGTTCATCTCTCTGTAGGTGATGGCTTTGTTATGGAAGGTTTGGGAATCGCTTTCTTTTAGGTGGTTATAGAATTTAACAGCTTTTTTCTGGATTTTGATAATTAGTGGGTATCGGCCTAATTCTGCTCTTCATGCATTATTTGGTGTTCTACGTTGTACACGGAGGATATTTTTGCAGAATTATGCGTGCAGAGTCTCATTTTGGTGTTTGTCCCATTTTGTGAAGTCTTGGTTGGTGAGTGGACCCCAGACCTCACAAGCATAAAGGGCAATGGGCTCTATGACTGATTCAAGTATTTTTAGCCAGATCCTAATTGGTATGTTGAAATGTATGTTCCTTTTGATGGCATAGAATGCCCTTCTTGCCTTGTCTCTCAGATCGTTCACAGCTTTGTGGAAGTTACCTGTGGCGCTGATGTTTAGGCCAAGGTATGTATAGTTTTTTGTGTGCTCTAGGGCAACAGTGTCTAGATGGAATTTGTATTTGTGGTCCTGGTGACTAGACCTTTTTTGGAACACCATTATTTTGGTCTTACTGAAATTTACTGTCAGGGCCCAGGCCTCTCTCTATCTCTCTACCCTCCTCTCTATCTTCCTCTACCCTCCTCTCTATATCTCTCTACCCTCCTCTCTATATCACTCTACCCTCCTCTCTATATCTCTCTACCCTCCTCTCTATATCTCTCTACCCTCCTTTCCATCTCCCTCTACCCTCCTTTCCATCTCCCTCTACCCTCCTCTCTATATCTCTCTACCCTCCTCTCTCTATCTCTCTACCCTCCTCTATATCTCTCTACCCTCCTCTCTCTATCTCTCTACCCTCCTCTCTATATCTCTCTACCCTCCTCTCTATATCTCTCTACCCTCCTCTCTATATCTCTCTACCCTCCTTTCTATCTCCCTCTACCCTCCTCTCTATCTCCATCTATCCTCTTCTCTCTGTCTCTACTCTCCTCTGTCTATCACTTCTTCTCAGTCTCTTACTTTGAGTCACCAACTCAAAAACTTTCAAGACTTTCCTCTTTTTGTTTCTTCTCCTCTCCTCCCCAAATGTGTTTTCCTCTGTCTTTCATACATATTTAATTTCATTTTCTCTTTCATTTTTCTCTTTGCAGAATGACACATGGTCTGAGCTGTATTCATTTGCAGTGTTCAAGGCAATGAGCCACATGTTGTGTATCGGCTACGGTCGGCAGGCCCCGGAGAGCCTGTCTGATATCTGGCTCACCATGCTCAGCATGATCGTAGGGGCCACCTGCTACGCTGTGTTCATAGGCCATGCCACCGCACTCATCCAGTCCCTGGACTCGTCCCGACGACAGTACCAGGAGAAGGTAAAAATACTTTATCCCTTTATTCCTCTGTCTTCATCCTTCTCTCCCTGATCCCTCTCTCCCTCTGTCTTCATCCTTCTCTCTCTCCATCCCTCTCTCCCTCTGTCTTAATTCTTCTCTCCCTCTGTCTTCATTCTTCTCTCCCTCTGTCTTCATTCTTCTCTCCCTCTGTCTTCATTCTTCTCTCCCTCTGTCTTCATTCTTCTCTCCCTCTGTCTTCATTCTTCTCTCCCTCTGTCTTCATTCTTCTCTCCCTCTGTCTTCATTCTTCTCTCCCTCTGTCTTCATTCTTCTCTCCCTCTGTCTTCATCCTTCTCTCCCTCCATCCCTCTCTCCCTCTGTCTTCATTCTTCTCTCCCTCTGTCTTCATCCTTCTCTCCCTCCATCCCTCTCTCCCTCTGTCTTCATTCTTCTCTCCCTCTGTCTTCATCCTTCTCTCCCTCTGTATTCATCCTTCTCTCCCTCTGTCTTCATTCTTCTCTCCCTCTGTCTTCATCCTTCTCTCCCTCTGTATTCATCCTTCTCTCCCTCTGTATTCATCCTTCTCTCCCTCCATCCTCTCCCTCTGTCCTCTTCTCTCCCTCTGTCTTCATCCTTCTCTCCCTCCATCCCTCTCTCCCTCTGTCTTCATTCTTCTCTCCCTCTGTATTCATCCTTCTCTCCCTCTGTATTCATCCTTCTCTCCCTCCATCCCTCTCTCCCTCTTCTCTCCCTCTGTCTTCATCCTTCTCTCCCTCCATCCCTCTCTCCCTCTGTCTTCATTCTTCTCTCCCTCTGTATTCATCCTTCTCTCCCTCTGTATTCATCCTTCTCTCCCTCTGTATTCATCCTTCTCTCCCTCTGTCTTCATTCTTCTCTCCCTCTGTATTCATCCTTCTCTCCCTCTGTATTCATCCTTCTCTCCCTCTGTATTCATCCTTCTCTCCCTCTGTATTCATCCTTCTCTCCCTCTGTCTTCATTCTTCTCTCCCTCTGTATTCATCCTTCTCTCCCTCTGTCTTCATTCTTCTCTCCCTCTGTATTCATCCTTCTCTCCCTCTGTATTCATCCTTCTCTCCCTCCATCCCTCTCTCCCTCTTCTCTCCCTCTGTCTTCATCCTTCTCTCCCTCCATCCCTCTCTCCCTCTGTCTTCATTCTTCTCTCCCTCTGTATTCATCCTTCTCTCCCTCTGTATTCATCCTTCTCTCCCTCCATCCTCTGTATTCATCTCCTCCCTCTTCTCTCCCTCTGTCTTCATCCTTCTCTCCCTCCATCCCTCTCTCCCTCTGTCTTCATTCTTCTCTCCCTCTGTATTCATCCTTCTCTCCCTCTGTATTCATCCTTCTCTCCTCTGTATCCATCCTGTATTCATCCTTCTCTCCCTCTGTCTTCATTCTTCTCTCCCTCTGTATTCATCCTTCTCTCCCTCTGTATTCATCCTTCTCTCCCTCTGTATTCATCCTTCTCTCCCTCTGTATTCATCCTTCTCTCCCTCTGTATTCATCCTTCTCTCCCTCTGTCTTCATTCTTCTCTCCCTCTGTCTTCATCCTTCTCTCCCTCTGTATTCATCCTTCTCTCCCTCTGTATTCATCCTTCTCTCCCTCTGTCTTCATTCTTCTCTCCCTCTGTCTTCATTCTTCTCTCCCTCTGTATTCATCCTTCTCTCCCTCTGTATTCATCCTTCTCTCCCTCTGTCTTCATCCTTCTCTCCCTCTGTATTCATCCTTCTCTCCCTCTGTCTTCATTCTTCTCTCCCTCTGTATTCATCCTTCTCTCCCTCCATCCCTCTCTCCCTCTGTCTTCATCCTTCTCTCCCTCTGTCTTCATTCTTCTCTCCCTCTGTCTTCATCCTTCTCTCCCTCTGTATTCATCCTTCTCTCCCTCTGTATTCATCCTTCTCTCCCTCCATCCCTCTCATCCCTCTGTCTTCATTCTTCTCTCCCTCTGTCTTCATCCTTCTCTCCCTCCATCCCTCTCTCCCTCTGTCTTCATTCTTCTCTCCCTCTGTATTCATCCTTCTCTCCCTCTGTCTTCATCCTTCTCTCCCTCTGTATTCATCCTTCTCTTCCTCTCTGTCTTCATTCTTCTCTCCCTCTGTCTTCATTCTTCTCTCCCTCTGTATTCATCCTTCTCTCCCTCTGTATTCATCCTTCTCTCCCTCTGTCTTCATCCTTCTCTCCCTCTGTATTCATCCTTCTCTCCCTCTGTCTTCATTCTTCTCTCCCTCTGTATTCATCCTTCTCTCCCTCCATCCCTTCTCTCCCTCTGTCTTCATCCTTCTCTCCCTCTGTCTTCATTCTTCTCTCCCTCTGTCTTCATTCTTCTCTCCCTCTGTCTTCATTCTTCTCTCCCTCTGTATTCATTCCTTCTCTCCCTCCTCCATCCTTCTCTCCCTCTCTCTCCCTCTGTCTTCATCCTTCTCTCCCTCTGTCTTCATCCTTCTCTCCCTCCATCCCTCTCTCCCTCTGTCTTCATCCTTCTCTCCCTCTGTCTTCATTCTTCTCTCCCTCTGTCTTCATCCTTCTCTCCCTCTGTCTTCATTCTTCTCTCCCTCTGTATTCATCCTTCTCTCCCTCCATCCCTCTCTCCCTCTGTCTTCATCCTTCTCTCCCTCATCCCTCTCTCCCTCTGTCTTCATCCTTCTCTCCCTCTGTCTTCATCCTTCTCTCCCTCTGTATTCATCCTTCTCTCCCTCTGTCTTCATTCTTTCTCTCCCTCTGTATTCATCCTTCTCTCCCTCTGTCTTCATCCTTCTCTCCCTCTGTATTCATCCTTCTCTCCCTCTGTCTTCATCCTTCTCTCCCTCTGTCTTCATTCTTCTCTCCCTCTGTCTTCATTCTTCTCTCCCTCTGTCTTCATTCTTCTCTCCCTCTGTATTCATCCTTCTCTCCTCTGTATTCATCCTCTCTCCCTCTGTCTTCATTCTTCTCTCCCTCTGTCTTCATTCTTCTCTCCCTCTGTCTTCATTCTTCTCTCCCTCTGTCTTCATTCTTCTCTCCCTCTGTCTTCATTCTTCTCTCCCTCTGTATTCATCCTTCTCTCCCTCTGTATTCATCCTTCTCTCCCTCTGTATTCATCCTTCTCTCCCTCTGTCTTCATTCTTCTCTCCCTCTGTATTCATTCTTCTCTCCCTCTGTCTTCATTCTTCTCTCCCTCTGTATTCATCCTTCTCTCCCTCTGTATTCATCCTTCTCTCCCTCTGTCTTCATTCTTCTCTCCCTCTGTATTCATCCTTCTCTCCCTCTGTATTCATCCTTCTCTCCCTCTGTCTTCATTCTTCTCTCCCTCTGTCTTCATCCTTCTCTCCCTCTGTCTTCATTCTTCTCTCCCTCTGTATTCATTCTTCTCTCCCTCTGTCTTCATTCTTCTCTCCCTCTGTATTCATCCTTCTCTCCCTCTGTATTCATCCTTCTCTCCTCTGTCTTCATCCTTCCTCCTCCCATCCTCTCTCCTCTGTATTCATCCTTCTCTCCCTCTGTCTTCATTCTTCTCTCCCTCTGTATTCATCCTTCTCTCCCTCTGTATTCATCCTTCTCTCCCTCTGTATTCATCCTTCTCTCCCTCTGTCTTAATTCTTCTCTCCCTCTGTCTTCATTCTTCTCTCCCTCTGTATTCATCCTTCTCTCCCTCTGTATTCATCCTTCTCTCCCTCTGTATTCATTCTTCTCTCCCTCTGTCTTCATCCTTCTCTCCCTCTGTCTTCATCCTTCTCTCCCTCTGTATTCATCCTTCTCTCCCTCTGTCTTCATTCTTCTCTCCCTCTGTATTCATCCTTCTCTCCCTCTGTCTTCATCCTTCTCTCCCTCTGTATTCATCCTTCTCTCCCTCTGTCTTCATCCTTCTCTCCCTCTGTCTTCATTCTTCTCTCCCTCTGTCTTCATTCTTCTCTCCTTCTGTCTTCATTCTTCTCTCCCTCTGTATTCATCCTTCTCTCCCTCTGTATTCATCCTTCTCTCCCTCTGTCTTCATTCTTCTCTCCCTCTGTCTTCATTCTTCTCTCCCTCTGTCTTCATTCTTCTCTCCCTCTGTCTTCATTCTTCTCTCCCTCTGTCTTCATTCTTCTCTCCCTCTGTATTCATCCTTCTCTCCCTCTGTATTCATCCCTCTGTATTCATCTTCTCCCTCTGTATTCATCCTTCTCTCCCTCTGTCTTCATTCTTCTCTCCCTCTGTATTCATTCTTCTCTCCCTCTGTCTTCATTCTTCTCTCCCTCTGTATTCATCCTTCTCTCCCTCTGTATTCATCCTTCTCTCCCTCTGTCTTCATTCTTCTCTCCCTCTGTATTCATCCTTCTCTCCCTCTGTATTCATCCTTCTCTCCCTCTGTCTTCATTTCTTCTCTCCCTCTGTCTTCATTTCTTCTCTCCCTCTGTATTCATCCTTCTCTCCCTCTGTATTCATCCTTCTCTCCCTTCTCTCCCTCTGTATTCATTCTTCTCTCCCTCTGTATTCATCCTTCTCTCCCTCTGTCTTCATCCTTCTCTCCCTCTGTATTCATCCTTCTCTCCCTCTGTCTTCATTCTTCTCTCCCTCTGTCATTCATCTTCTTCTCTCCCTCTGTCTTCATTCTTCTTCTCCCTCTGTATTCATCCTTCTCTCCCTCTGTATTCATCCTTCTCTCCCTCTGTATTCATCCTTCTCTCCCTCTGTCTTCATCCTTCTCTCCCTCTGTCTTCATCCTTCTCTCCCTCTGTATTCATCCTTCTCTCCCTCTGTATTCATCCTTCTCTCCCTCTGTATTCATCCTTCTCTCCCTCTGTCTTCATCCTTCTCTCCCTCTGTATTCATTCTTCTCTCCCTCTGTCTTCATTCTTCTCTCCCTCTGTCTTCATTCTTCTCTCCCTCTGTATTCATCCTTCTCTCCCTCCATCCCTCTCTCCCTCTGTCTTCATCCTTCTCTCCCTCTGTCTTCATCCTTCTCTCCCTCCATCCCTCTCTCCCTCTGTCTTCATCCTTCTCTCCCTCTGTCTTCATTCTTCTCTCCCTCTGTCTTCATCCTTCTCTCCCTCTGTCTTCATTCTTCTCTCCCTCTGTATTCATCCTTCTCTCCCTCCATCCCTCTCTCCCTCTGTCTTCATCCTTCTCTCCCTCCATCCCTCTCTCCCTCTGTATTCTTCTCTCCTCTCTCTCCCTCTGTCTTCATCCTTCTCTCCCTCTGTATTCATCCTTCATTCTCTCCCTCTGTCTTCATTCTTCTCTCCCTCTGTATTCATCCTTCTCTCCCTCTGTCTTCATCCTTCTCTCCCTCTGTATTCATCCTTCTCTCCCTCTGTCTTCATCCTTCTCTCCCTCTGTCTTCATTCTTCTCTCCCTCTGTCTTCATCTTCTTCTCTCCCTCTGTCTTCATTCTTCTCTCCCTCTGTATTCATCCTTCTCTCCCTCTGTATTCATCCTTCTCTCCCTCTGTCTTCATTCTTCTCTCCCTCTGTCTTCATCTGTCTTCATTCATTCTCTCCCTCTGTCTTCATTCTTCTCTCCCTCTGTCTTCATTCTTCTCTCCCTCTGTATTCATCTTCATTCTGTATTCATCTTCTCCCTCTGTATTCATCCTTCTCTCCTCTGTATTCATCCTTCTCTCCCTCTGTATTCATCCTTCTCTCCCTCTGTCTTCATTCTTCTCTCCCTCTGTATTCATCCTTCTCTCCCTCTGTCTTCATTCTTCCTTCTCTCCCTCTGTATTCATCCTTCTCTCCCTCTGTATTCATCCTTCTCTCCCTCTGTCTTCATTCTTCTCTCCCTCTGTATTCATCCTTCTCTCCCTCTGTATTCATCCTTCTCTCCCTCTGTCATCATTCTTCTCTCCCTCTGTCTTCATCCTTCATTCTTCTCTCCCTCTGTCTTCATTCTTCTCTCCCTCTGTCTTCATTCTTCTCTCCCTCTGTCTTCATTCATTCTTCTCCCTCTGTATTCATCCTTCTCTCCCTCTGTATTCATCCTTCTCTCCCTCTCCCTCCATCCCTCTCTCCCTCTGTATTCATCCTTCTCTCCCTCTGTCTTCATTCTTCTCTCCCTCTGTATTCATCCTTCTCTCCCTCTGTATTCATCCTTCTCTCCCTCTGTATTCATCCTTCTCTCCCTCTGTCTTAATTCTTCTCTCCCTCTGTCTTCATTCTTCTCTCCCTCTGTATTCATCCTTCTCTCCCTCTGTATTCATCCTTCTCTCCCTCTGTATTCATTCTTCTCTCCCTCTGTCTTCATCCTTCTCTCCCTCTGTCTTCATCCTTCTCTCCCTCTGTATTCATCCTTCTCTCCCTCTGTCTTCATTCTTCTCTCCCTCTGTATTCATCCTTCTCTCCCTCTGTCTTCATCCTTCTCTCCCTCTGTATTCATCCTTCTCTCCCTCTGTATTCATCCTTCTCTCCCTCTGTATTCATCCTTCTCTCCCTCTGTCTTCATTCTTCTCTCCCTCTGTCTTCATTCTTCTCTCCCTCTGTATTCATCCTTCTCTCCCTCTGTATTCATCTCTGTATTTCTTCTCCCTCTGTATTCATTCTTCTCTCCCTCTGTATTCATCCTTCTCTCCCTCTGTATTCATCCTTCTCTCCCTCTGTATTCATCCTTCTCTCCCTCTGTCTTCATTCTTCTCTCCCTCTGTATTCATCCTTCTCTCCCTCTGTCTTCATTCTTCTCTCCCTCTGTATTCATCCTTCTCTCCCTCTGTATTCATCTTCTCTCCCTCTGTATTCATCCTTCTCTCCCTCTGTATTCATCCTTCTCTCCCTCTGTATTCATCCTTCTCTCCCTCTGTCTTCATCCTTCTCTCCCTCTGTATTCATCCTTCTCTCCCTCTGTATTCATCCTTCTCTCCCTCTGTATTCATCCTTCTCTCCCTCTGTATTCATCCTTCTCTCCCTCTGTATTCATCCTTCTCTCCCTCTGTCTTCATCCTTCTCTCCCTCTGTATTCATCCTTCCCTCTGTATTCATCCTTCCCTCTGTATTCATCCTTCTCTCCCTCTGTATTCATCCTTCTCTCCCTCTGTATTCATCCTTCTCTCCCTCTGTATTCATCCTTCTCTCCCTCTGTATTCATCCTTCTCTCCCTCTGTCTTCATCCTTCTCTCCCTCTGTATTCATCCTTCTCTCCCTCTGTCTTCATCCTTCTCTCCCTCTGTCTTCATCCTTCTCTCCCTCTGTATTCATCCTTCTCTCCCTCTGTATTCATTCTTCTCTCCCTCTGTCTTCATCCTTCTCTCCCTCTGTCTTCATCCTTCTCTCCTCTTCATCCTTCTCTCCCTCTGTATTCATTCTTCTCTCCCTCTGTCTTCATCCTTCTCTCCCTCTGTCTTCATTCTTCTCTCCCTCTGTATTCATCCTTCTCTCCCTCTGTATTCATCCTTCTCTCCCTCTGTATTCATTCTTCTCTCCCTCTGTATTCATTCTTCTCTCCCTCTGTATTCATCCTTCTCTCCCTCTGTATTCATCCTTCTCTCCCTCTGTCTTCATCCTTCTCTCCCTCTGTATTCATTCTTCTCTCCCTCTGTATTCATTCTTCTCTCCCTCTGTATTCATCCTTCTCTCCCTCTGTATTCATCCTTCTCTCCCTCTGTCTTCATCTCTCTCCCTCTGTCTTCATCCTTCTCTCCCTCTGTATTCATCCTCTTCTCCCTCTGTCTTCATCCTTCTCTCCCTCTGTCTTCATTCTTCTCTCCCTCTGTCTTCATTCTTCTCTCCCTCTGTCTTCATCCTTCTCTCCCTCTGTATTCATCCTTCTCTCCCTCTGTATTCATCCTTCTCTCCCTCTGTATTCATTCTTCTCTCCCTCTGTATTCATCCTTCTCTCCCTCTGTATTCATTCTTCTCTCCCTCTGTATTCATCCTCCATCCCTCTCTCCCTCTGTCTTCATCCCTCCCTCTCTCCCTCTGTATTCATTCTTCTCTCCCTCTGTCTTCATTCTTCTCTCCCTCTGTCTCCCTCATTCATCTTCTCTCCCTCTGTCTTCATTCTTCTCTCCCTCTGTATTCATCCTTCTCTCCCTCTGTATTCATCCTTCTCTCCCTCTGTCTTCATTCTTCTCTCCCTCTGTATTCATCCTTCTCTCCCTCTGTATTCATTCTTCTCTCCTCTGTATTCATCCTTCTCTCCCTCTGTCTTCATCCTTCTCTCCCTCTGTATTCATCCTTCTCTCCCTCTGTCTTCATTCCTTCTCTCCCTCTGTCTTCATCCTTCTCTCCCTCTGTCTTCATTCTTCTCTCCCTCTGTATTCATCCTTCTCTCCCTCTGTCTTCATTCTTCTCTCCCTCTGTATTCATTCTTCTCTCCCTCTGTATTCATCCTTCTCTCCCTCTGTCTTCATTCTTCTCTCCCTCTGTATTCATCCTTCTCTTCATCCTTCTCTTCTCCTCTGTATTCATCCTTCTCTCCCTCTGTCTTCATCCTTCTCTCCCTCTCATCTCTCCCTCTGTATTCATCCTTCTCTCCCTCTGTCTTCATTCTTCTCTCCCTCTCTTCATCCTTCTCTCCCTCTGTATTCATCCTTCTCTCCCTCTGTCTTCATTCTTCTCTCCCTCTGTCTTCATCCTTCTCTCCCTCTGTATTCATCCTTCTCTCCCTCTGTCTTCATCCTTCTCTCCCTCTGTATTCATCCTTCTCTCCCTCTGTCTTCATTCTTCTCTCCCTCTGTCTTCATCCTTCTCTCCCTCCATCCCTCTCTCCCTCTGTCTTCATTCCTTCTCTCCCTCCATCCCTCTCTCCCTCTGTCTTCATCCTTCTCTCCCTCCATCCTCTCTCCCTCTGTCTTCATCCTTCTCTCCCTCCATCCCTCTCTCCCTCTGTCTTCATCCTTCTCTCCCTCCATCCCTCTCCCTCTGTCTTCATCCTTCTCTCCCTCCATCCCTCTCCCTCTGTCTTCATCCTTCTCTCCCTCCATCCCTCTCCCTCTGTCTTCATCCTTCTCTCCCTCCATCCTTCTCTCCCTCTGTCTTCATCCTTCTCTCCCTCCATCCCTCTCTCCCTCTGTCTTCATCCTTCTCTCCCTCTGTCTTCATCCTTCTCTCCCTCCATCCCTCTCTCCCTCTGTCTTCATCCTTCTCTCCCTCTGTCTTCATCCTTCTCTCCCTGTATTCATCCCTCATCTCCTCTGTCTTCATCCCTCTGTCTCTCCCTCTGTCTTCATCCCTCTGTATTCATCTCTCCCTCTGTCTTCATCCTTCTCTCACCTCCATCCCTTCTCTCCCTCTGTCTTCATCCTTCTCTCCCTCCATCCCTCTCCCTCTGTCTTCATCCTTCTCTCCCTCCATCCCTCTCCCTCTGTCTTCATCCTTCTCTCCCTCCATCCCTCTCCCTCTGTCTTCATCCTTCTCTCCCTCCATCCCTCTCCCTCTCATCTTCCATCCCCTCCCTCTCTCATCCTTCCTCCATCCCTCTCCCTCTGTCTTCATCCTTCTCTCTCTGTCTTCATCCTGTCTCTCCCTCCATCCCTCTCTCTGTCTCTGTCTTCATCCTTCTCTCCCTCTGTCTTCATCCTTCTCTCCCTGCATCCCTCTCTCCCTCTGTCTTCATCCTTCTCTCCCTCTGTCTTCATCCTTCTCTCCCTCTGTCTTCATCCTTCTCTACCTCCATCCCTCTCTCCCTCTGTCTTTATTCTTCTCTCCCTCCATCCCTCTCTCCCTCTGTCTTCATCCTTCTCTCCCTCCATCCCTCTCTCCCTCTGTCTTCATCCTTCTCTCCCTCCATCCCTTCTTCTCCCTCTGTCTTCATCCTTTCTCCCTCCATCCCTCTCTCCCTCTGTCTTCATCCTTCTCTCCCTCCATCCCTCTCTCCCTCTGTCTTCATCCTTCTCTCCCTCTGTCTTCATCCTTCTCTCCCTCCATCCCTCTCTCCCTCTGTCTTCATCCTTCTCAAAGTTCCTCTGTCTTCATCCTTCTTCCTCCATCCCTCTCTCCCTCTGTCTTCATCCTTCTCTCCCACTGTCTTCATCCTTCTCTCCCTCCATGAGAATATTCTCCCTCTGTCTTCATCATTCTCTCCCTCCATCCCTCTCCCTCTGTCTTCATCCTTTGATTTCTCCCTCCATCCCTCTCCCTCTGTCTTCATCCTTCTCTCCCTCCATCCCTCTCCCTCTGTCTTCATCCTTCTCTCCCTCCATCCCTCTCTCCCTCTGTCTTCATCCTTCTCTCCCTCCATCCCTCTCTCCCTCTGTCTTCATCCTTCTTTCCCTCTATCACTCTCTCTCTCTGCCTTCATCCTTCTCTCCCTCCACCCCTCCCTCTCTCCTTCCATCCCTCTCTCTCTCACCTCCATCCTTTACTGTCTACCCTAACTCTTGTCTAATCCCTGTACTCCTCCTAATGGGAAGGTAGAGTCTCTGCTATCTCTCTATCTATCTATCTATCTATCTATCTCTCTCTCTCTCTCTCTCTCTCTCTCTCTCTCTCTCTCTCGCTCTCGCTCTCGCTCTCCCTCTTTCCTGCAACAACCTAACCAGGTCCATGCACAGACCTTTCTCAGAGGGCATGTGCTCAAAATAAAAGTAATTTTGAACATAGGCCTATTTATTTCTGCAACAACACATTCAATCATCATCACAAACTGTAAGCAAGCTAGTTCCAGTGCCTCCTAAAGACAGTGACATCAGGAACAAGGGGTAGGGTATCAGCTGATCATTGATGTCGATGATTTATGTAAATCTGCTGATTAGCTAGCTTGACTTATTTTACTGCTTGTGATTTGCCTCTCTATGCCTTTCTGTGTCTCTCTGATGCGAGTATCAGCCAACCAGACTCAATATTCATGATGATGTAGACTAAATGAAGTGTTTTCAAGTGTTAAAAATGATGAGGCAGTACCAGGCACATGCACAGACAGGACTCTACCTGTGCAGAGAAAATGCCTCTTCCAGTCTCCAAAGTTCCTTTGTATTTCTTTGTTCCTTTGTATTTTTGGTCAATTTTCTTCTGAACACACCAACATGTTTTATTTAGCTTAATGAGAATATTGATGCAAAAGTGTTAACAAGAGGGAAACATTTTCATTTTTTAGACTGTTTTGCTTTATGATTTGTCAACTCACATACAATAATGTATCTGTCGTTCATGTCATAGTAGGTTCTTGTGTGTGTCTTGACCAATCAGATTCACAGAAATCACAGGTTGTGCGGGCCGGCACAAGGCAAGTCGTCCAGTAAAGCACAATGAGCGCTCTCCTCTTTCCTCCGGTATTTATTTAGCAAGTGTGATAACACCTCACTCCCAACAGACACAAACAAAAACCCTTCACAGAAATGTTGCAGCAGCCTCCACCTTAACGTTATCAATCTGACATGCTGTATGGGATGGAAATTAGATGATTTTTCAGACGGATCAACTTTAGGCTACGGATAACAACCACAGCTTCATATGCTACAGCCAGGGTCATATCCGGGGAGAGTAAACAGGGTAAAGGGTAAACAAAGGAATATTGTTAGTGTTATGCATTTATAACCCATTTATTTGTGTAAATTATTATAAATACATAAATATATTTTCTGAAAATGTTAATATGACCAAATTTGGTTCCGTTGGCTAGGCTACCTTGACCTTTTCAATCCAAAATGATGAGCCTACCTGAAATGAACAACACAACGCTAGTGATGACAGACTGTGAGTTACTCTTTTAATTATAGTTGCATAGGCCTACACGATACAAACCTGCATAAAGCAAAGCTCAGCCCTTTGAATTCTATTGTACAGGTGTTGTCTGTGTAAACACCCCTCACAGGTTAGTCTAATATAAAAGATATCATATATTATATGAACAAGGTTGCTGCCCTAGGCCCAGGAGTTTTTCCAGGAGTTCTTTTTTAAACCATGTGACCTAATTAGAAAAACTCTGGTCCCATCATAGCCCAAACAAAGCCTTTTTCCAACTGATTAATCAGTGTCCTACCCGATATGGTCTGGATTTATACCTGGTTAGGTTACCAAATCAGGAAAAATTCTGTCCCCCAGGGAAAGAAAATGGATCCACACCTCTGGATCCCTGTTACATGACCATAGAGTCATTTTGACACATGAAATTACTATTAAATTACATGATTATAAAATTATATTATGAAGTTAGACTGTTATGGGTGTTATATTATCAAGTAATGTTTTTAAGAGCATTGGTGATAAAACACAATCTGTAAAATAAAATGACTAGTAGCTAGCCACGGTAGTAGTATTAATATAATAACAATGGATGCCATTTAGCAGGCACTTTTATCCAAAAAGACTTACAGTCATATGTGCATAATCAAAGCCACCCTGACACATCTCCACCCTGATACATCTCCACCCTGACACATCTCCACCCTGACACATCTCCACCCTGATACATCTCCACCCTGACACATCTCCACCCTGATACATCTCCACCCTGACACATCTCCACCCTGATACATCTCCACCCTGACACCTCTCCACCCTGACACATCTCCACCCTGATACATCTCCACCCTGACACATCTCCACCCTGACACATCTCCACCCTGACACCTCTCCACCCTGACACGTCTCCACCCTGACACCTCTCCACCCTGACACATCTCCACCCTGACACATCTCCACCCTGACACATCTCCACCCTGATACATCTCCACCCTGACACATCTCCACCCTGACACATCTCCACCCTGATACATCTCCACCCTGACACATCTCCACCCTGATACATCTCCACCCTGACACATCTCCACCCTGACACCTCTCCACCCTGACAGGGACACATCTCCACCCTGACACCTCTCCACCCTGACAGGGACACATCTCCACCCTGACACATCTCCACCCTGATACATCTCCACTCTGACACATCTCCACCCTGATACATCTCCACCCTGACACATCTCCACCCTGACACCTCTCCACCCTGACAGGGACACATCTCCACCCTGACACCTCTCCACCCTGACAGGGACACATCTCCACCCTGACACATCTCCACCCTGACACATCTCCACCCTGACACATCTCCACCCTGATACATCTCCACCCTGATACATCTCCACCCTGACACATCTCCACCCTGACACATCTCCACCCTGATACATCTCCACCCTGACACATATCCACCCTGATACATCACAACCCTGACACATCTCCACCCTGACACATCTCCACCCTGATACATCTCCACCCTGATACATCACAACCCTGACACATCTCCACCCTGATACATCACAACCCTGACACATCTCCACCCTGACACATCTCCACCCTGACACATCTCCACCCTGATACATCACAACCCTGACACATCTCCACCCTGATACATCACAACCCTGACACATCTCCACCCTGACACATCTCCACCCTGACACATCTCCACCCTGACACATCTCCACCCTGACACATCTCCACCCTGATACATCACAACCCTGACACATCTCCACCCTGACACATCTCCACCCTGACACATCTCCACCCTGATACATCACAACCCTGACACATCTCCACCCTGATACATCTCCACCCTGATACATCTCCACCCTGATACATCTCCACCCTGATACATCTCCACCCTGATACATCTCCACCCTGATACATCTCCACCCTGACACATCTCCACCCTGACACATCTCCACCCTGACACATCTCCACCCTGACAAATCTCCAACCATCACAAACGTGTCTGTCCTTTGAAGTGTTTGTTTGATGTCCTTTGGGCATGTGTTTTGCTCCCCAGATGAGTGGCGGTTTTAAATGTGCTGCTTCCAGAATGTGACGACAAAGCGTTTTAATGATGATACTGATTACTGCAGTGATACAACAACAATCAGTTGTGTTCTAACTATGGTGATGATCATGTTGCCTGAAACGTGCAGTGAAATTATAGCTTCATTTCCTGCGTATTAGTAGTACTACTAAATGAATGAACTACCATTATTCCTTTACTGCTAGGCTATTCTTTCCCGTCATATTACTTCTGCTATGCATAATAATTCACAAATGATAGGCTATGTAACAATGACATCGTAAAATGTAGTGATTTATAAGTAAAGTAAGAATTACTTAATTTTATTATTGAACCACTAGGCATCTTTTGGTTGTAACTAGTTGGTAGTAAGCTGGCCTACAAACTGATCTTTGACATAGGTACCAGATAGAACCTGTTGTATAGCAGTATAACACCATATAGTTTCTCTGTAGATCCCAGGTAGATACCTGCAGAGCCCAGCCAGCAAGCTGTAGTCTAGTGCTAATGAGTAGTGTTGCAGTAGTGTCGCCTGGTGTTAGCAGCAGCGTTAGCAGCACAAGTCATGTCTCCTGTCTCCAAGCAGAGTCTCTGTTGTTGTCGTGCTGGGGCAGTGTTCCTACATCTCAGCAGCCAATCGGAGTGAGCGGGTGTGTTCACCCAGGTAGAGCCGCGTTGCCGCGGGCTGGGGGTATCAGGGGGGTTAAGGGAGGGAGATGTGGAAGAGGAGGGAAAGGTGGAGTGGGAGATATGACGTCCCTCTGGGCAGCAGCAGAATTGATGAGGCAGCAGACCTGCTGCCAATGTCGTCCTGAAGGTGATGTCCCCACCATGGCCCTCTCTCTCCCTTTCCCTGCCTCTCCCACCCAATCTCCCTCTCTCCCTTTCCCTGCCTCTCCCACCCAATCTCCCTCTCTCCCTTTCCCTGCCTCTCCCACCCAATCTCCCTCTCTCCCTTTCCCTGCCTCTCCCACCCAATCTCCCTCTCTCCCTTTCCCTGCCTCTCCCACCCAATCTCCCTCTCTCCCTTTCCCTGCCTCTCCCACCCAATCTCCCTCTCTCCCTTTCCCTGCCTCTCCCACCCAATCTCCCTCTCTCCCTTTCCCTGCCTCTCCCACCCAATCTCTCTCTCTCTCTCCCTCTCTGTCCTCTCTCTCTTTCCCTGTCCTTCTCTCGCTCTCTCTCTCGGACCTTCTCTCCCCCCCCCTCTCTCTCTCTCTCTCTCTCTCTCTCTCTCTTTCTTTCTCTCTCTCTCTCACACTCTCTTTCTCTCCCTGTCCTTCTCTCGCTCTTTCCCCTTCTCTCTCTCCTTCCCTCTCTCTGTTGGCTGTGTCCTTGAGAGGTGCAGTGCTAACTGACCGCTACAGGGAACCGAGCGGGGGGGGAGACTTATGAGCTATAGATGGTCTGAAGTCTCTTGCCTCTTACCTTTTCTATGCGATTTTGGGCCATAGTCAGAGATGTCAGGACAATAATAGTCATGTTTGTCTGGGAATATCCTCTGTTACAGCAATGCTACTTTTCATTTCATTTCAAGGTCTTTCCTATGAGGAGCGAAATGTAATTACCTAGTTGTAAATCATGTTGGATCACATTTTGTTACCAATCCTACTCGTTGTATTTCACCTCTATTAGATCTGCAATGAGACGGTTCTCCATTACCTTTCATCCTTCTTCTCGTGCCCCTGGCAACGGGTGCTAAAAGTTCTCTGTGTGATACACGGTGTGTCTCATCGGTGAGGAATGGTGTCTCCCAGGGAGAGATGAACAACCTGCCAGGTATCTGGTTTTACAGCAGACAGTGACTGGTTTTACAGCAGAGAGTGGCTGATTTTACAACAGAGAGTGACTGGTTTTACAAATACAATCTTATCAGAATATTGGTGTTCTAGAACTTCTTGAACAGGTGAATGGAATCATTTTATCCTACCGAATCAAATGAAGGAGGATTAGGCATCCATGTCAGACTGCACTTGGAGTGTAATGGAACTCTTCTCACTGAATGGAACTGAAAGAGTTGTAATAGTTTGTCTCTCATTTGTATTTCCTGGTCTCTTTAATAACTCTAATCCATTTTACCACTCCACCATGCATTGCAGAGAGGCCAAGTCAGTACATTCCAATAGAAACTTTCTACTCCTCATGATCTGCTGTCAGTTTTTCCAACGACTCTGCTCTGCTAGGGATTATGGTTTCTGAGCTGAGGACCACTGTATGTTTATTAAAACACCCAGAAAAGAAACTGTCAGTCCAGTGAAGCTGCTCTCGGCTGGAGGGATTCTCTATGCCTCCAAATATTACTAAGTGTCATTTAAACCTTCTGCCCCTGATGAGAGTGGAGTCAGTCTGTCTCTGTGGGTTCACACTGTAGCACAGGGGGATGGCCACCAGCCAATCTTGGTCCTGGACAGATGAAGTGGGTGCATGGCCCAGCATTGAAACACCTAATCCAATGAATCAGCCGAGAGTCATTGGATTAATCAGGTGTGTTAGTGCAGGATTGGTCACCCTAAAGGCTGGACAGTATCGTAGCTCAGTACTCAGCAGACGTCTTTCACAGCCCAAGCTGCGTTGCCTGAAGCATGTAGGAGGATGGCGTATTGTTTACATGTCGGCCACAGAAGTGATCTCCACAAAAAATGACTATAGTATACTATGGTATAAATACTATAATATTCACTGCAGTGTTTTTGCATACCTTACTGTTGTATTTACTGTAGTACACTGTAGTATTTGCAGTTAATTATAGTATAAATGATGTATTAAAAGAAAACTGTAGTATATACCATAGTAATTCATGTAATATCTTTGCTGACTGTAGTATACTGTAGTATTTACAGTAATGTTTTTGCGGACATTACTGTAGTATTTACTGTAGTGTTTTTGATTGATTGTCTTGACATAGAAGTGCCGTCTTTCTCCTTCAGGAAACCTACTGAAGAAATACTAAAAATGCAACATTTCCATAACCTGTAGGTAGGTAGACTGGGGTCTAAACAGATGCTTCAGCGCTTCTGCACTTTTCTATAAACAGTAGAGAACACAATACATGAGCTGTGCTCCAATACCCATACTAACATACTGTATACTACATACTTAATGAGTATATACTGCATAGTATATACTATTAGTTCATTTTAGTATTCTGTAAACAGTATGCTTTTAGTTGAGCGTACTAGCTCTTCACCTGTCTACCAGAAGTTAATGCTGTTGCTATGCAACCTCTTGCTAGCTAGTTAGCATAACACATGACTAGTTAGACATTTTACGACATTGGGTGTGTTCATTCAATGTGGAGTGCCAGTGTGCACTTGTAAATTCAGAGCCTTGTCAGATTGTCCGTTTGTTAAATTCAGGGTGTTTCGTTCTCGCAGCGCACACTGGACGCTCTGGCCCAGGAGTTGGGTTGATTTGAGCGTTCTGACCTTACAACGGCAGTCAAGCACCCAAGCTAACATTGGCTAGCTTGCTAGCTACTTCCAGACAAAAATGAGATCACTCTGACCATTTTACTCGCCCTAGCAGAGCTGGTTAGGCAGTTTTCATGTTTTTCAGAGCGTTGGTGACTGTAGCTGTGCTGCTGGCAACAATTTAATTACGCTTTTTTACCGACGTTTACTGACACCGGCCACATTCAACTGGTGTTGATCACTCATAAATTCATTATTCTGCGCTCTGGTACACTCAAACGAGAGTGCTCTGAAATCGGAGTAGATTGCCAGAGCGAATTTACGACAGCACCCGAATGTCTGTTGAGAACTGCTATACCATTTAGCTAAACTAAGAATGATGGAAATAACGGAAATGGATGAGATGGCCTCCGTTTTACGGTCTCCTAACCAATAGTGCTATTATGTGGGTTTTTTCACGATATTTGTAAATTATTTTGTACATAATGTTTCTGAAATCGTATCTTACAGAAGAAAAGAGCTTCTGGATATCAGGACACCTCGGATTAGACAAAGATTCCTTCAACAACAACAACAACAACAACAAGCAGGACTCACACGATATCCTCCAAACACCCCGCAGGGTAGACATGCCAATTGTTCGCAAAAGGAAGCGACGCAGAGGAAGAAGAGTTGGATGCCTCGTCTGAACCCGCAGAAGGAAACTAGGGAAGCTGCCGTTACCGTCAATATTACTCGCCAACGTGCATCATTGGACAATAAACTAGACGAGGTACAATCACGAATATCCTACCAACGGGACATCAAAAACTGTAATATCCTATGCTTCAGGGAATCGTGGCTGAATGACGACGTGGATATTCAGCTGGCAGGATACACGCTGTACTGGCAGGATAGAACAGCACACAGTAAGACGAGGAGGGGGGCTGTGCATATTTGTAAACAACAGCTGGTGCACGTAATCTCAGGAAGTCTCTAGATTTTGCTCGCCTGAAGTAGAGTATATTGTGATAAATTGCAGGCCACACTACTTGCCTAGAGAGTTCTCAGCTATACTTTTCGTGGCTGTTTATTTACCACCACAGACAGATGCTGGCACCTAGACCACATTCAGTCAGCTGTATAAGGAAATAAGCAAACAGGAAACCAATCACCCAGAGGCGGCGCTCCTAGTGGCCGGAGACTTTAATGCAGGGAAACTTAAATCAGTTCTACCAAATCTCTATCAACATGTTAAATGTAACCAGGGAAATAAATCAGTTCTACAGAGACAAATCTCTATCAACATGTTAAATGTGCAACCAGAGCCCTCCATTCTAGATCACCTGTACTCCACACACAGAGACAAAGCTCTCCCTCGCCCTCCATTCTAGATCACCTGCACTCCACACACAGAGTACAAAGCTCTCCCTCACCCTCCATTCTAGATCACCTGTACTCCACACACAGAGAACAAAGCTCTCCCTCACCCTCCATTCAACTCTATCCTCCTGATTCCTGACCACAACTCTATCCTTGACAAGCAAAAATGAAAGAAGGAAGCACCAGTGACTCGGTCTATAAAAAATGGTCAGATGAAGCAGATGCTAAACTACAGGACTGTTTTGCTATCACAGACTGGAACATGTTCCCGGGATTCTTCCGATGACATTGAGGAGTACACCACATCAGTCACCGGCTTTATCAATAAGTGCATTGAGGACATTGTCCCCACAGTGACTGTACGTGCATACCCCCAACCAGAAGCCATGGATTACAGGCAACATTCGCACTGAGCTAAAGGGTAGAGCTGCCGCTTTCAAGGTGCAGGACTCTAACCCGGAACCTTACAAGAAATCCCACTATGCCCTGCGACGAACCATCAAACAGGCAAAGCGTCAATACAGGGCTAAGATTGAATCATACTACACCAGCTCCAACGCTCGTCGGATGTGGCAGGGCTTGCAAACTATTACAGACTACAAAGGGAAGCACAGCCGCGAACTGCCCAGTGACACGAGCCTACCAGACGAGATAAATCACTTCTATGCTCGCTTCGAGGCAAACAACACTGAGGCATGCATGAGAACATCAGCTTTTCCGGACGACTGTGTGATCAAGCTCTCCGTAGCCGACGTGAGTAAGACCTTTAAACAGGTCAACATACACAAGGCTGTGGGGCCAGATGGATTACCAGGACGTGTGCTCCGGGCATGTGCTGACCAACTGGCAGGTGTCTTCACTGACATTTTCAACATGTCCCTGATTGAGTCTGTAATACCAACATGCTTCAAGCAGACCACCATAGTCCCTGTGCTCAAGAACACAAAGGCAACCTGCCTAAATGACTCAGACCTGTAGCACTCACGTCCGTAGCCATGAAGTGCTTTGAAAGGTTGGTAATGGCTCACATCAACACCATTATCCCAGAAACCCTAGACCCACCCTAATTTGCATACCGCCCAAACAGATCCACAGATGATGCCATCTTTATTACACTCCACACTGCCCTTTCCCACCTGGAAAAAAGAAACACCTATGTGAGAATGCTGTTCATTGACTACAGCTCAGCGTTCAACACATGAACCTGGGACTAAACACCTCGCTCTGCAACTGGATCCTGGACTTCCTGACAGGCTGCCCCCAGGTGGTGAGGGTAGGTAGCAACACATCTGCCACGCTGATCCTCAACATTGGAGCTCCCCTGGGGTGCGTGCTCAGTCCCCTCCTGTACTCCCTGTTCACCCACGACTGCATGGCCAGGCACGACTCCAACGCCATCATTACGTTTGCTGACGACACAACAGTGGTAGGCCTGATCACAGACAATGACGAGACAGCCTATAGGGAGGAGGTCAGAGACCTGGCTGGGTGGTGCCAGAATTAACAACCTATCCCTCAACGTAACCAAGACTAAGGAGATGATTGTTGTCTACGGGAAAAGGAGAACCGAGCACGTCCCCATTCTCATCGACGGGGCTGTAGAGGAGTAGGTTGAGAGCTTCACCGACAATTCCTCCAACAACAAACTAGATTGGTCCAAACACACCAAGACAGTCGTGAAGAGGGCACGACAAAGCCTATTCCCCCTCAGGAAACTAAAAAGATTTGGCATGGGTCCTGAGATTCTCAAAAGGTTCTACAGCTGCAACATCGAGAGCATCCCGTACGGTTGCATCACTGCCTGGTACGGCAATTGCTCGGCCTCCAACCGCAAGGCACTTCAGAGGGTAGTGCGCATGGCCCGGTACATCACAGGGGAAAAGCTGCCTGCCATCCAGGACCTCTACACCAGGCGGTGTCAGAGGATGGCCCTAACAATTATCAAAGACCCCAGCCACCCCAGTCATAGACTGTTCTCTCTACTACCGCATGGCAAGCGGTACCGGAGTGCCAAGTCTAGGACAAAAAGGCTTCTCAACAGTTTTTACCCCCAAGCCATAAGACTCCTGAACAGGTAATCAAATGGTTACCCAGACTATTTGCATTGTGTGCCTCCCCAACCCCCCTTTAATGCTGATGCTACTCTCTCTTTATCTTATATGCATAGTCACTTTAACTATACATTCATGTACATACTACCTAAATTGGCCCGTCCAACTAGTGCTCCCGCACATTGGCTAACCGGGCTATCTGCATTGTGTCCCACCACCCGCCAACCCCTCTTTTTACGCTACTGCTACTCTTTGTTCATCATATATGCACAGTCACTTTAACTATACCTACATGTACATACTACCTCAATAAGCCTGACTAACAGGTGTCTGTATATAGCCTTGCTACTCTTATTTTCAAATGTCTTTTTACTGTTGTTTTATTTCTTTTCTTACCTACACACACACACACAAACATACCTTTTTTTCCCGCACCATTGGTTAGAGCCTGCAAGTAAGCATTTCACTGTTGTATTCGGCGCACGTGACAAATAAACTTTGATTTGATTTGATTTAAGTACTACACATGGTCAATGGATACTACAGTGAGTGTATAAAACATTAAGAAGACCTGTTAGTTCCATGACATAGACTGACCAGGTGAAAGCTATGATCCCTTATTGATGTCACTTGTTAAATCCACTTGATATCAGTGTAGATGAAGGAGAGGAGACAGGTTAAAGAATTAATTTTAAGCCTTGAAACAATTGAAACATGGCTTGTGTATGTGTGCCATTCAGAGGGTGATTGGACAAGACAAAATATTTAAGTGCCTTTGAACGAGGTATGGTTATAGGTGCCAGGTGCACTGGTTTGAGTGTGTCAAGAACTGCAACGCTGCTGTGTTTTTCACACTAAACAGTTTCCTATATGTATCAAGAATGGTCCACCACCCAAAGGACATCCAGCCAACTTGATACAACTGTTGGAAGCATTGGAGTCAACATGGACCAGCCTCCCTGTGGAACGCTTTTGACACCTTGTAGTCCATGTCACCTTGTATTCCTTGTAGTCCATGGGCAAAAGTGGGTGCAACTAAATATTAGGAAGATGTTGCTAATGTTTTGTACACTCAGTGTAGTTTTCTACAGTTTACTACAGTTTATTATAGGATTCTAAACTGTAGTCTTTTTTCATGTGGGCTGTCTTCTCTCAGACACAAATCAAGTCTCTGACCACCTCCATTACTCAGACTGAGTTAGGATCTACTGTGGCCACCATTAGTTCTTACTGTATATAGAGGTTTAAATATCAATATGTACACTTTAAAAAAAAAGGTGCTATCTAGAACCTAAAAGGGTTCTTCAGCTGTCCTCATAGGAGAACCCTTTGAAGAACCCTTTTGGTTTCTAAGTAAAAAAACCTTTTGGGTTCCCTGTAGAACCCTTTCCACAGAGGGTTCTACATGGTACCCAAAATAGTTCTACCTTAAACCAGAAATGGTTATCCTATGGGGACAGCCAAATGATCCTTTTGGAACTCACTTTTTTAAAGACGGAGCTCATAGATGTACGTAAACGTATTCAGACATTCAATGGAGGAAAATATAAAACAAAATGTAAGACTTGCACAGGCCAACATCCCGTGGACATCCCGTGGACATTAGGTCTCTCAGAGTCAATCTCAGTGTGTTTCTGATTCCGTATAAATCCAATTAACACAGCAGTAGTGACTTTGATGTTGTTTTACCTCTGCTCTGGCGGGATGGGAGACAGAGAGACAGGGAGACAGGCTTTGACTTGGCTGTCACCAGCCTCTCACTCACTGCTAGATGTGCTATGTATTATAATGAAGTGATTTAAGCCGGAATGCAGTGAATTAATTATATATCTGAAAATGCTGTCCGCACTGAACCCAAATTAGAATTCCTCATGGTGAGGAGCGAGGACTGAGGGGAGAGGAAAGGGTAGAGAGGAGAGGGAAAAGGGAGGCCATGGGGGGGTTGAGATGAAACAGCTTTAAAGATAGATGCTGCAGAGACGTATAAGTGTCACTGATGTCACTTGTGTCACTGAAGCAGACCGGGGGGTGGTGTTCAGCGTCAACATGATGAGTGATGAATTGATAATCGCTATGACATATCTATTTCCATTTACTTTCATTGGATTTTTACTATTTTTGTGTTTAGCTGTAAGGGATAAATAGTGTCAGACACAGTTTGTACCCCATTATATGCCTCTGGGTAGAAGTACAAGTGATAGAACATTGTCCATCATGCTGTCAATAGTGAATGGAGAACTATTCCACCACCAAGTGCTAAACAGAAATCCATGAATGCCAAAGTTTAGGCTACATCTCTCACACTGTTTAGCTGCAGCATATGGACCAATCAACGTGACACAGAAAATGGGTGTCATTTTGATCCTCTTTGGATGTTTGTCAGTCCCCCTCCGAGCGCTGTGGCTCATTGGCTAACCCTTTCTCTCATTTCTCAAAAACATCGGAGTGCTGTCAGGTTGTGAAAATCCATCTGGCACCTGGACATGTTTTTCAAAAGCAGGTAATTAAACCGCAGCTATTTAAGCCAATCAGCAGCCAAACAGATAGTGTTTTGTCGCTTCATTCTCCTGTACTTAAGAGTCTAAATCCCTGGGGATAGGTTTGACCCATGACCTCTACATCACCCACCAATCAGAGAAGGCAAAGAGGGATATGGTTGATGCTCAAACTGGGAGTAGCAGTAGGTGTGGGTATTACAGTACCATTATCCACTTCAATGTTATGCTGGTGAATGAGGACCCAAAAGCGACTTAACGAAAACAGAGTCTTTATTCCAGTATATGACAAAAGTAATAATCCTGGAAAAATCAAGAAGAAAACAAAACAGGAAAAAACTTAAATCCACTCGTAGTAACGAGGACAGACTGGAGACTCGACCATTGACTGCAGGTTGTATCGGGAAGGCACCGACCGTAGCAGACTAAGACACCTGCTAACACGCAGCATCTGAAGGAGACAAAACACGACAGGGCGAGACAAGGACACAGCACAGCGAACATCATACAAGGATCCGACAAGGACAGAAGCGGAAAACAAGGGGAGAAATAGGGCTCTAATCAGAGGGCAAAATAGGGGACAGGTGTGAAAAGAGTAAATGAGTGAGTTAGGAGAATGAGGAACAGCTGGGAGCAGGAACGGAACGATAGAGAGAAGAGAGAGAGGGAGGGGGAGAGAGAGGGATAGAAAAAGGGAACGAACCTAATAAGACCAGCAGGGGGAAACGAACAGAAGGGAAAGCACAAGGACAAGACAATATATGACAAAACATGACAGTACCCCCCCACTCACCGAGCGCCTCCTGGCGCACTCGAGGAGGAATCCTGGCGGCAACGGAGGAAATCATCAATCAGCGAACGGTCCAGCACGTCCCGAGATGGAACCCAACTCCTCTCCTCAGGACCGTAACCCTCCCAATCCACTAAGTACTGGTGACCACGTCCCCGAGAACGCATGTCCATGATCCTACGTACCTTGTAAATAGGTGCGCCCTCGACAAGGACGGGGGGGGAGACGAACGGGGGCGCGAAGAAAGGGCTTGACACAGGAGACATGGAAGACAGGATGGACGCGATGAAGATGTCGCGGAAGAAGCAGTCGCACAGCGACAGGATTGACGACCTGGGAGACACGGAACGGACCAATGAACCGCGGAGTCAACTTACGAGAAGCTGTCGTAAGGGGAAGGTTACGAGTGGAAAGCCACACTCTCTGGCCGCGACAATACCTAGGACTCTTAATCCTACGTTTATTGGCGGCTCTCACAGTCTGCGCCCTGTAACGGCAAAGTGCAGACCTCACCCTCCTCCAGGTGCGCTCACAACGTTGGACAAACGCCTGAGCGGAGGGAACGCTGGACTCGGCGAGCTGGGACGAGAACAGAGGAGGCTGGTAACCCAGACTACTCTGAAATGGAGATAGCCCGGTAGCAGACGAAGGAAGCGAGTTGTGAGCGTATTCTGCCCAGGGGAGCTGTTCTGCCCAAGACGCAGGGTTTCTAAAAGAAAGGCTGCGTAATATGCGACCAATCGTCTGATTGGCCCTTTCTGCTTGACCATTAGACTGGGGATGAAAACCGGAAGAGAGACTGACGGAAGCACCAATCAAACGACAGAACTCCCTCCAAAACTGTGACGTGAATTGCGGACCTCTGTCTGAAACGGCGTCTAACGGGAGGCCATGAATTCTGAACACATTCTCAATGATGATTTGTGCCGTCTCCTTAGCGGAAGGAAGCTTAGCGAGGGGAATGAAATGTGCCGCCTTAGAGAACCTATCGACAACCGTAAGAATCACAGTCTTCCCCGCAGACGAAGGCAGACCGGTAATGAAGTCTAAGGCGATGTGAGACCATGGTCGAGAAGGAATAGGAAGCGGTCTGAGACGACCGGCAGGAGGAGAGTTACCTGACTTAGTCTGCGCACAGTCCGAACAAGCAGCCACGAAACGGCGCGTGTCACGCTCCTGAGTAGGCCACCAAAACCGCTGGCTAATAGAAGCAAGTGTACCTCGAACGCCGGGATGGCCAGCTAACTTGGCAGAGTGAGCCCACTGAAGAACAGCCAGACGAGTAGAAACAGGAACGAAAAGAAGGTTACTAGGACAAGCGCGCGGCGACGCAGTGTGAGTGAGTGCTTGCTTAACCTGTCTCTCAATTCCCCAGACAGTCAACCCGACAACACGCCCATAAGGAAGAATCCCCTCGGGATCGGTAGAAGCCACAGAAGAACTAAAGAGACGGGATAAGGCATCAGGCTTGGTGTTCTTATTACCCGGGCGATAAGAAATCACAAACTCGAAACGAGCGAAAAACAACGCCCAACGAGCTTGACGTGCATTAAGTCGTTTGGCAGAACGGATGTACTCAAGGTTCTTATGGTCAGTCCAAATGACAAAAGGAATGGTCGCCCCCTCCAACCACTGTCGCCATTCGCCTAGGGCTAAGCGGATGGCGAGCAGTTCGCGGTTACCCACATCATAGTTGCGTTCCGATGGCGACAGGCGATGAGAAAAATAAGCGTAAGGATGGACCTTATCGTCAGACTGGAAGCGCTGGGATAGAATGGCTCCCACGCCCACCTCTGAAGCGTCAACCTCGACAATGAATTGTTTAGTGACGTCAGGAGTAACGAGGATAGGAGCGGACGTAAAACGCTTCTTGAGGAGATCAAAAGCTCCCTGGGCGGAACCGGACCACTTGAAGCACGTCTTGACAGAAGTAAGAGCTGTGAGAGGGGCAGCAACTTGACCGAAATTACGAATGAAACGCCGATAGAAATTAGCGAAACCTAGAAAGCGCTGCAACTCGACACGTGACCTTGGAACGGGCCAATCACTGACAGCCTGGACCTTAGCGGGATCCATCTGAATGCCTTCAGCGGAAATAACAGAACCGAGAAATGTGACAGAGGAGACATGAAAGGCGCACTTCTCAGCCTTCACGTAGAGACAATTCTCTAAAAGGCGTTGGAGTACACGTCGAACGTGCTGAACATGAATCTCGAGTGACGGTGAAAAAATCAGGATATCGTCAAGGTAGACAAAAACAAAGATGTTCAGCATGTCTCTCAGTACATCATTAACTAATGCCTGAAAAACAGCTGGAGCATTAGCGAGACCAAACGGCAGAACCCGGTACTCAAAATGCCCTAACGGAGTGTTAAACGCCGTTTTCCACTCGTCCCCCTCTCTGATGCGCACGAGATGGTAAGCATTACGAAGGTCCAACTTAGTAAAGAACCTGGCTCCCTGCAGAATCTCGAAGGCTGACGACATAAGGGGAAGCGGATAACGATTCTTAACCGTTATGTCATTCAGCCCTCGATAATCCACGCAGGGGCGCAGAGTACCGTCCTTCTTCTTAACAAAAAAAAACCCCGCTCCGGCAGGAGAGGAAGAAGGCACTACGGTGCCGGCGTCAAGAGAAACAGACAAATAATCCTCGAGAGCCTTACGTTCGGGAGCCGACAGAGAGTATAGTCTACCCCGAGGGGGAGTGGTCCCCGGAAGGAGATCAATACTACAATCATACGACCGGTGAGGAGGAAGGGAGTTGGCTCTGGACCGACTGAAGACCGTGCGCAGATCATGATATTCCTCCGGCACTCCTGTCAAATCACCAGGTTCCTCCTGAGAAGAGGGGACAGAAGAAACAGGAGGGATAGCAGACATTAAACACTTCACATGACAAGAAACGTTCCAGGATAGGATAGAATTACTAGACCAATTAATAGAAGGATTATGACATACTAGCCAGGGATGACCCAAAACAACAGGTGTAAAAGGTGAACGAAAAATCAAAAAGGAAATGGTCTCACTGTGGTTACCAGATACTGTGAAGGTTAAAGGTAGTGTCTCATATCTGATACTGGGGAGAAGACTACCATCTAAGGCGAACATGGGCGTGGGCTTCCCTAACTGTCTGAGAGGAATGTCATATTTCCGAGCCCATGCTTCGTCCATAAAACAACCCTCAGCCCCAGAGTCTATCAAGGCACTGCATGAAGCAGCCGAACCGGTCCAGCGTAGATGGACCGACATGGTAGTACAGGATCTTGATGGAGAGACCTGAGTAGTAGCGCTCACCAGTAGCCCTCCGCTTACTGATGAGCTCTGGCTTTTACTGGACATGAATTGACAAAATGTCCAGCAGAACCGCAATAGAGGCAAAGGCGGTTGGTGATCCTCCGTTCCCTCTCCTTAGTCGAGATGCGAATACCTCCCAGCTGCATGGGCTCAGTCTCTGAGCCGGAGGGAGGAGATGGTTGCGATGCGGAGAGGGGGAACACCGTTGACGCGAGCTCTCTTCCACGAGCTCGGTGACGAAGATCTACCCGTCGTTCTATGTGGATGGCGAGTGCAATCAAAGAGTCCACACTGGAAGGAACCTCCCGGAAGAGAATCTCATCCTTAACCTCAGCGTGGAGTCCCTCCAGAAAACGAGCGAGCAGCGCCGGCTCGTTCCAGTCACTAGAGGCAGCAAGAGTGCGAAACTCTATAGAGTAATCGGTTATGGATCGATCACCTTGACATAGGGAAGCCAAGGCCCTAGAAGCCTCCCTACCAAAAACTGAACGATCAAAAACCCGTATCATCTCCTCTTTAAAGTTCAGATAATTGTTAGAACACTCAGCCCTTGCCTCCCAGATAGCTGTGCCCCACTCTCGAGCCCGACCAGTAAGGAGTGAAATGACGTAAGCAATCCGAGCTCTCTCTCTTGAGTATGTGTTGGGTTGGAGAGAGAACACAATATCACATTGGGTGAGAAAGGAACGGCACTCAGTGGGCTGCCCAGAATAACATGGTGGGTTATTAACCCTAGGTTCCGGAGACTCGGAAGACCAGGAAGTAGCTGGTGGCACGAGACGAAGACTCTGAAACTGTCCTGAGAGGTCGGAAACCTGAGCGGCCAGGGTCTCAACGGCATGACGAGCAGCAGACAATTCCTGCTCGTGTCTGCCGAGCATAGCTCCCTGGATCTCGACGGCAGTGTTACGAGAATCCGTAGTCGCTGGGTCCATTCTTGGTCGGATCCTTCTGTTATGCTGGTGAATGAGGACCCAAAAGCGACTTAACGAAAACAGAGTCTTTATTCCAGTATATGACAAAAGTAATAATCCTGGAAAAATCAAGAAGAAAACAAAACAGGAAAAAACTTAAATCCACTCGTAGTAACGAGGACAGACTGGAGACTCGACCATTGACTGCAGGTTGCTTCGGGAAGGCACCGACCGTAGCAGACTAAGACACCTGCTAACACGCAGCATCTGAAGGAGACAAAACACGACAGGGCGAGACAAGGACACAGCACAGCGAACATCATACAAGGATCCGACAAGGACAGAAGCGGAAAACAAGGGGAGAAATAGGGCTCTAATCAGAGGGCAAAATAGGGGACAGGTGTGAAAAGAGTAAATGAGTGAGTTAGGAGAATGAGGAACAGCTGGGAGCAGGAACGGAACGATAGAGAGAAGAGAGAGAGGGAGGGGGAGAGAGAGGGATAGAAAAAGGGAACGAACCTAATAAGACCAGCAGGGGGAAACGAACAGAAGGGAAAGCACAAGGACAAGACAATATATGACAAAACATGACATTCAAATACTCATTGCAATTCACATGTTTAGCTCTGGGATACCACTATTCAAGTTGTTCAACTGAATATCATGTTTTATTTGTATAATCTGTACATGGTACCATAGAAATCCTGTAAATAATAGAACTACTGGTTTCTATGTTACAACTACTCCATTCTACTTCTTCCATTTCTATGTTCTCACCACAATGGGAACAGTGGCTGTGTCTAAAATGGCACCCTATTCCCCATATAGTGCATTACTTCTGACCAAAGCCCTATGAGCCCTGGTCAAAAGTAGTGCACTATATAGGCAAAGGGTACTATTTCAGACACAGGCAATGACTGATCCATCTTCACCAGGTCCAGTTGTTATGATGGTTAGCCTATCAGCATCACCATCAGATTCTGTTGTTATGATGGTTAGCCTATCAGCATCACCATCAGATTCTGTTGTTATGATGGTTAGCCTATCAGCATCACCATCAGATTCTGTTGTTATGATGGTTAGCCTATCAGCATCACCATCCGATTCTGTTGTTATGATGGTTAGCCTATCAGCATCACCATCCGATTCTGTTGTTATGATGGTTAGCCTATCAGCATCACCATCCGATTCTGTTGTTATGATGGTTAGCCTATCAGCATCACCATCCGATTCTGTTGTTATGATGGTTAGCCTATCAGCATCACTATCCGATTCTGTTGTTATGATGGTTAGCCTATCAGCATCACCATCCGATTCTGTTGTTATGATGGTTAGCCTACCAGCATCACTATCCGATTCTGTTGTTATGATGGTTAGCCTATCAGCATCACCATCCGATTCTGTTGTTATGATGGTTAGCCTATCAGCATCACCATCCGGTTCAGTTGTTATGATGGTTAGCCTACCAGCATCACTATCCGATTCTGTTGTTATGATGGTTAGCCTATCAGCATCACCATCCGATTCTGTTGTTATGATGGTTAGCCTATCAGCATCACCATCCGGTTCAGTTGTTATGATGGTTAGCCTACCAGCATCACTATCCGATTCTGTTGTTATGATGGTTAGCCTATCAGCATCACCATCCGGTTCAGTTGTTATGATGGTTAGCCTATCAGCATCACAAGCAGGTTCAGTTGTTATGATGGTTAGCCTATCAGCATCGCAAGCAGGTTCAGTTGTTATGATGGTTAGCCTATCAGCATCACAAGCAGGTTCAGTTGTTATGATGGTTAGCCTATCAGCATCACCAGCAGGTCCTGGGCTGTTTCTACGTCAGCAACACCCCCCCCACACACACACACTACGTCAGCTACACCCTCCCCCGCACACTACGTCAGCAACCCCCCCACACACCCACACACACTACGTCAGCAACACCCTCCCCCACACACCCACACACACTACGTCAGCAACACCCCCCACACACACACCCACACCCACACACACTACGTCAGCAACACCCTCCTCCCCAAACACCCACACACACTACGTCAGCAACACCCCCCCCCACCACACACCCCACACACTACGTCAGCAACACCTACCTATGCCACCACAGCTTCAGTTCAGCCTGCCTGTCTGAGAGCAGCAGCACTGACGCAGCATCTCATTATGTAACAGCATAAGTTAGGGAAGCAAAGCTTTCATCACCCATGGGAGACTTCACTTCTTTATTTTGCCTTTGAATTAATCAACCGAGCTTGTTAGAATTATATGGCTTCTTCTTGGTGGATGTGGCAGAGATGAAAGCGGAGGGTCAAATGGGGTATGGTAAACCTGTATGGTGCTCTTGTCTAGTAGTAGATCATGAATAAGGCAGTTATTAACACTATTACTAGACCTTAGTATGTAGCTTAGTTGGTAGAGCATGGTGTTTGTAACCCCAGGGTAGTGGGTTTGATTCCCTGGACCACCCATATGTTAAATGTATGCAGGCATGACTGTAAGTCACTTTGGATAAAAGCATCTGCTAAATGGCATATATTATTATATAATTCAATCAGTAAGGTGTTTGTAAGTGTTCACATTCCAGATTTGCATAGTTTATACTATTTTCTCTGAAATTATGAGAGATTCTGTTTTTGTAAATGTTTAATGGTTTGAGAAAGAAGGGAAGGAAAACAGTTAATTTGTCTGTCTGTCTGTCTGTCTGTCTGTCTGTCTGTCTGTCTGTCTGTCTGTCTGTCTGTCTGTCTGTCTGTCTGTCTGTCTGTCTGTCTGTCTGTCTGTCTGTCTGTCTGTCTGTCTGTCTGTCTGTCTGTCTGTCTGTCTGTCTGTCTGTCTGTCTGTCTGTCTGTCTGTCTGTCTGTCTGCCAGTATGTGTGTGGGTTCTGACGTGTCAGTGCCAGTTAAGACCCAAGCCTGTGTTGTGTTTGTGAAGGCTTTATGAGTGCTGTGTGGAGTGACATGTTTACGAGACAGCTTCCCTGTTTGACGTGGGCTGAACTGCACGAATGCTGACATAAAAGTGCACAGAGGAATCTCTCCATCTCCCACAGCTCAACAGCTTTACAACCACATCTATTTCTTCCTGACTGGCAGACTGGCATCCTGAGGAGGGTTGGGATCAAACACCATGCCAGTTATACACCACCTGATCCATTGCATTGATTTAGTAATGCATAGCTTTCGGAGCTGATTTCCCAGACAGAGTAGACTTAGTCCTAGCCTAAAAATCGCTAGTCCTAGGCTAGAAAAATGCTCCATTTAGCATGTTTTTTAGTCCAGAATAGACTTAATCTTTGTCTGGAAAACCAGACCTTAGTTTTCACTGTGGCCTGTCCACCATCCACTTTAGTAATGGGTCTCCCTTTTTTTCATGATGGAATGGTTGAACCACTCCATAGAGTCAGTCTAAGCTCTACACTCTTAGATACAAATAGTTTATCACCTGTCCCCATAGGACAACCCTTTTTGGTTCCAGGTAGAACTATTTTGGGTTCTATGTAGAACCCTCTGTGGAAGGTGTTCTACTTGGAACTCAAAATGGTTCTACATGGTACCAAAAAGGGTCCTTCCAACGGTTCTCCTATAAGGAGGGTTCTCAAAGGGTTCTCCTATAAGGATAGCCGAATAACCATTTTTGGTTCTAGATAGAAACCTTTCTGTTTCTAGATAACACATATTTCACATATTTTCATATTTTATTTATTTCTCTCTACAGTACAAACAAGTGGAGCAGTACATGTCCTTCCACAAGCTGCCATCCGACTTCCGACAGAAAATCCATGACTATTATGAGCACCGGTACCAGGGGAAGATGTTTGATGAAGACAGTATCCTAGAGGAACTGAACGAACCACTCAGAGAGGTGGGTCTCTGAGTTCCTACCTAAACAGGGACGTCATGAACACACACAACCATTTCAAAACATTTCAAGTATTTCCTTCCAAAACGATATATATCCATTTTCAGAAATGCTGGGAAATGAGCTTTTATTGTTGAAAGAAATTATGAAAGAGATTGGTGTGTTTTTTCTCTATCTAATCATCTAATCATCATACATGACAGACATGTATTTGTTTAAAATCCATCACTTGATGGTTTTATTTCAGAGAGACATATAATCATGTTTTTTTTGTTGCAAAATGCTATATATCCGCCTCACTCTCAGAAAAATAAGTAGTACTGCTAGGTTTTACACAGTCAAATGCTAAATGTATGACATCAATATAAAACATTTATATATGCTTACATTTCTAGCTCCAACACTGAAATAATACCTGCCATTACTAAACAATACACACAAATCCCCCAAATTCTAAGAAATGAACGAAGAAATCTATAAATGTTACAACGATATTATAAATGCAATAATGTGAGACCTGTATGTGTAACATTTGACATTTTAGTCATTTAGCAGATGCTCTCATCCAGAGAGACTTACTATAAGTGCATTCATGCACAGGTCAAATATACAGGATACAAACATTCCATTCCAGCTAACCAATGGTATAAAACATTTTCATACACATCGAATATCTTATGAATAAAAAATATGAGAACAGTAATATTTTACACACACATGAATGTACCCATAAGCAATAATTTCTAAAGAAAAAACAGCAATGTGAATAATTGGTGGATATAGCATTCTTGAAATATTTTACTAACAAACTTTGTCTATCCAATCATCAGGAAATTGTCAATTTCAACTGCCGTAAGCTGGTGGCGTCCATGCCGCTGTTCGCCAACGCAGAGCCCAACTTTGTGACAGCCATGCTGATCATGCTCCGCTTTGAGGTCTTCCAGCCTCGTGATTACATCATCAGAGAGGGCACCATTGGCAAGAAGATGTACTTTATCCAGCACGGAGTCTGTAACGTTATCACCAAGGGAACCCTGGGAATGAAGCTCTCTGATGGCTCCTACTTTGGAGGTATGGGCCTGAACCACAATACACACAGACTTTCATTTAATTCAGTGAACAATTAATATTTAGACATAATGAGATCACTGGAGTATTCTGCAGCAGAATACCCACTGCTTTGTGGGTTTTCATGTGTGAAAACTAGCACAACTTTATTGGAAGTGTACCACAATCCCAAACAACTGGTAGTGGAACATATAATGGATGGTTTCTATGGTATATTTTACAGATAATGAAATAGAACATGAATATATTGTATCTCTGAGACATTTTTCTCTATCTCTGTGTTACCTGACCCTGTCTCCCTCTATCAGAGATCTGTTTGCTGACGCGGGGTCGGCGTACGGCCAGCGTCAGAGCGGAGACATACTGCCGTCTCTACTCCCTGTCTGTGGACAACTTTAATGAGGTGCTGGAGGAGTATCCCATGATGAGACGGGCCTTTGAGACCGTGGCCATTGACCGACTGGACCGCATAGGTACTGAAGAGAGCTCTGGGCCCTGTACTAATGCACCTTCTTCACTCCCTGCCTTAGAGTAATCACTGAACTGACAGTAGTAGATCCGTGAACTTTCAACAATCCATTTGTGTTAGATCAGTGATTACTTCCCAAGGGAACTAAGAAAGAAGGATGCATTTTAAAGTAGTCAAATAGGGCCCTAGTTGTCCTGCTTCTCTTCCTAGAAAGAGAAACTACCTGTGTGATAGTAGTTTTCCGCGCTAGTGGTACCCAGGTGGTTCCACAGATGCTGCATTCCCCACTGTTTGCCAGACACAACAGTGGTCCAATCAATAGGGACTGGGCCAGATTTATCAAGTGGTTGCACCTGTTATTTTCACAGGGGATTAGAGGATAAAACCAGACTTCAGGCGTGACACTGTCTTTATTGAGAATTCATCTTCACATCTTACCCTAATATTATGTATTGCTATCACATAAACACATCTTTATTTGACCTTTTATGTTGGACTCCCTCTTAGAAATAGCAGATGCAAACTTATCTATGAAAGATCTTAACAGGACAAAGGAAAGACTCACCCATTTTGAATGTTATTTAGTTATTTATGTGCGATATTCATTATATAATGCAAAACTTGTCATACTGGCTGTATTTCTACCTGCTTAAACGACAAGAGCTCAGGGACACACAAAAACATTAAATGACCCCGGAATCGATAGAACATCGCTCGGAGATGCATAAAATTATATAACATTCAAAATGGGTGACTCTTTTCCTTGATGAAGTGACACTGCTTCTTTTGCTTCTTGCAAAAACAATATACCTAGTTTGAAGGATAGAAAATACTGTCAGGGTTCCTCCTCCTCCTCCCTTGTTCTCCTCTTCCTCTACCTCATCCTCATCAAGTTCTGCTTTTATCCTCCTCCTCACTCCATCACAGGCAAGAAGAACTCCATTCTGATGCACAAAGTGCAGCACGACCTCAACTCCGGCGTTTTCAACAACCATGAGAATGAGATGATCCAGGAGATTGTTAAGTACGACCGTGAGATGGTCAAACTAGTGGACCTTCAGAGACCCCGCACCATGTCCATGACATCCTCCGTCCCTGGGGGCATGTTCTCCCCCGCAGGCCCATCCGGAGTCGGGGCCCTCGCCAGCCTCCAGCAGGCTGTGGCCATGAGCTTCTGCCCCCAGGGGATGGGGCCGATGGGGGGAATGGGGATGGGGCCGATGGGGGGAATGGGGATGCCGGGGATGGGGCCGATGGGGATGGGGATGGGGCCGATGGGGATGGGGATGGGGCCAGGTCCGATAGCACCAGGGTCAGCGTCTGGGTCAGGGTCAGGGACGCTGCAGTCCCCCCGTATGTTGCGGAGGTTCCAGGTGGTCCATAGCCTGTCACAGAGCCCTGTTTCCGCATCTCCTCTCCAGTCCCAGCCACCACAGATGGCCCATGCAACAGGAGTGTTTGGGTCGGCTATTTCCAGCCCACCAGTCCAGAGCCCTCTGGCTCATCCAGGACGGACATTCCAGTACATGGGGGGAGTGGGGCCGTCTGGGTCTCAGCTGTCCCTGGTGCAGCACCACGTCCCCAGCCCCACGCACACCATCCAGAGGCCCTCCTCACAGAAAAGCACCCACTCGCTCCACTCAGGCACCCTTAGCCAAGATGCCCGTGTCCTCTCCGCCTCCCAGCTCTCCCTCCCTCAGGATGGAACCCCTCCTGCCGGCCCCAGCCCTCCCCAATCTACCCACCCATCCACCCATGCCTCCTCCACCTCCATTGGCCCCCCTCAGCCCACTCACCCCAGCCAGCCTGGGCCCTCTGGGGTGGGGGTCCAGGTTGGGGGGAGACCCGTGGGAGTTCCACAGCGGGTGGCCTTCGCCTCCACTCCTCCCCCAGGAGGAGCACCCGGCATGGGAGCGGCTGCAGCAGCGGCTGGGTCGGGGCTCCCGGCCCCTGGAGCTCCTAAGAAGGATTCGATCGTTAGCATACCGGAGTTAGACTCAGCCCGGAACCGGCTGTCTTCCAACTTGTGACCCTATGAGAGCTGCTGGAGAGAGGCCTTCTTCACATGGATGAATCTAAACGTCTGTTTATCTCTGTCTGGATGACCTGACTGGTCGGCTTCCTTACTGACCTGGCTGGCTTCATATGGGGCCACACCGGCAGTCATTCTAACTGAGTGTCCTGTGTGTCGGTCGGAGTCAACAAAGAGGAAAGAGGAACTCTTTGGTTCGTGTGACTTGGAGAGTCGAAACAATTAAACTAGTTTAACAAAGGTGGGACTGGACTATTCTACTATGCCAGCACCTGTAGTCTTAGTATCACCCCTTACACTCTGCTTCCAAACACCTATATTGCTGTCTTTATTGTAAAGATATTGAGAAACAACATCATTAATGTAACTGTTGCATACTGTGTAGAATCCATACAATGCAATCTAGCAGGAGCTGGACTTAAAAACGCAAAATCAGGGACTTGAATCAAATGACAATGATGACATTTTACGCTTTCAGAATGTGTTTTTAGGTGTCCTTTTTTCTGTAAACGCTGTTGTAGCAAAATAAATACATGGCTCTTCATATTGTTTAAAATAGTAGTGAAGGTAGTGTTTTAGACTGCTGGTCGATCTTACATCGATGTGTAAATAGTTAAAATAGTAAAGAAAAAAAAATACCGAAAGGTAATATCTTCATTGTAACTACTCCAAACCAAAGTTGAGCTTAAACACAAAGTTTGGTTGTGTCTGTATCAACTAAAAAAGAAATATAGAAGAAAATGCCATTTATTCAACTGCCTTGATTCCAAGTTTAGAAGCCATATATTTGGTTTTGTGTGTGTGTGTGTGTGTGTGTGTGTGTGTGTGTGTGTGCGTGCGTGCGTGCGTGCGTGCGTGCGCGCGCGTGTGTGTGTGTGTGGGCGCGTGTGCGCGTGAGTTGGTATGAATGTTTTTGGTTCCATTCTGTTTTTCCAAGAGAGCTGACTTGTGTACTCATATCTTTACACTGCGTTGTCAGGCCTGGTTGGTTGGTTTTGCTGGCAATGGCACAGGCAATATTTCCCAGCTTCTCTGTCCAACTAAATGTGTCTGGAAAGATATCCACTTGTCATGCCAGCAGAAATATACTGATTGTGACCCTGGAGGCAAAAATGGTGGTAAATCATCTGAGCTTTATCAAAAAGAACCATCGCAAACAACCCATACTGTATACTTGCTTGTTTTCGTCCAGGTTTATTAATTAATACATGCAATATAATTCTGCAATACTTTTACCCCGCCTATATATTTAAATATATATATAAAATGTATATACATATGCTGTACAGGTAACTAATTTCTTTATTTTTACTGTGAAACCTTAAAGAATCCAGCAGCTGCCGTGGCTTCACATGTTGTGTTATTGTAATCCAGTGACCACGTTGTTATCTTAACCAAAAATATCAGAGGAAGTGAGTGGATGTAATTATTGTGTTGATCAAATGAGGCAAACTGGTTTCAAACTGGTTCATGGTCACCTGAGGATTCCGGAATGGAGTTATGGAAATCAACTCCCCCAAACTGTCACTTTAAAGTCCATTTAAAGTAATATTGTATGTTGTAAAGAAAGACTAAGTAATTGACAGAATGCATGCCAATGGGAAATGTTGTGGGGCAGAGGAGGAAAGTATATCTTCACCTGTGTGTTTTTGGTGTAGTATGTGATACAGCTCCTTCGAATCTCAAACTCTACGAATGTCTGTACGAAAATTATTTATTCTTCAACAACCCTATTTAGTTCTCAAAATTCATGGTTGTGGCGGGTTGTGACATTGATTATAAATATTCTAATGATTCTAATCCTGGTGTACTTCAAAGCCTTCTCTTGCTGAATGTATGCCATATGAGGGGGAAGACAGCTAATCAGAAATAAACTGCCATGTAAATACAAGGACCGAAATTATTCTGGGTGACGATGCGAAGGGAGATTGTGTCGCTGAATGTTTGTGCAATGTTTCTTAGGTTTATTGCTTCTCTGGTCTGGGTGTGTTCTTTATGTAAACTGTGTGTTACCCCATTCTCTGTTCTATGACAAGACAATACACTTTTTTAAATGATTGGATGTAGGACAGAGAGTTGAAACCATTTTCAGTTTGTCACTGAGAAGCAAAACAGCAACACAGCAAAATTGAGCTCAACATTAAGCACATTGTGTCACATTATGACCTTTTAATGCAAAGGGGAAATCACAGCTTGAGTCTTTTACAACGGTCACGTCTGGTTAATCTAATAATGTCTTTGTGGAAAATCTGGGAGAAAATTGGCAGCTGAGTTGTCGTACCATTTCTGACTTTTGAAGCTTTGAACTTTCATGATGATGGACATTTCACTCAGGTTTACCACCTTTCCGGAAAGATATACAGATCTGCTATCTTAATTTGATCCCACTGTTGTCGCAGAGAATATTCCTGGGCAACAGGAAATGCAAATTGTAGTGTATTCAAGGTTTAAAAATACTTCTAAAGTTTGTAATTTCCACTTTAAAATTTCAGACACAATTTTCCCTAACGAAAAACACCTACAAAAAATCCATTAATTATAATACACATAATAATTACAATTTCGTGTTGCTGAATGATTATTTTCCTGCTGTGAGAAGCAGGGTCAAATTAAGATACCACATCTGTATGCTTTTATTGATCCCTTCTTGGTTCACTATTGATTTGACCTAGCTACAGTTACTGTACATCTGTATGCTTTTATTGATCCCTTATTGGTTCACTATTGATTTGACATAGCTACAGTTACTGTACATCTGTATGCTTTTATTGATCCCTTATTGGTTCACTATTGATTTGACATAGCTACAGTTACTGTACATCTGTATGCTTTTATTGATCCCTTATTGGTTCACTATTGATTTGACCTAAATTTCACATAAGCTCTGGATCACTCGATAGCAATTATTATTATAGACAAGTTTATCACTTATATTCTGAGCCACATCAAAATCTAATGCTTTGAGCCTATCATTTTTAACTGTCACATATTTGAAGTCAGATCATAGTCCCCAACATATTACTATAATGACTGCTTGTTTTCTCCAATGGGAAAAGTGCATGGCAAAATGCCTATACAATTATGAAGGAGTTAAGTCCAAATGAGTGAACTCCAGTTGTGCGCTTCAATGCTGTGTCACTGCAATCAATTGGTCCTCTTACCTATTCCTTGTATGTGTTAATACCCAAGTTTGCCCTACTAAGCTGCTATAAGGACTGTGCTGATATCATTTGTAAAGATTTGAATGATTGTCCACCTGCAGTGAAAAAAAAGAAGGGCAGAGAAAAAATTGCTATGTTCAGGCAATATCATCTCTGTTTCCGTGCAAGAGTTCCCATGCACCCAGCATGACTCTTGATCAATGAATGGCACCTCAGTGAATTCTCTTGAGTCCCTTGCATCTGTTATGTATAAGACAGTGTTATGCAGGTTTTAAGATGGCGTATTCAAGTAAAGTCTTACTGTTCATTTACTGTTGCTTTTGTTCTCTGTGAAAAAGAGTCTTGCAATGGGAATGCAAGTGAGATTCCCCACATATGCTTGAAACCAACCAACGATTATTGAGAGACGGTTATCTCAGTTTAAAATCTCAAATTCTTGCCGTACCAGATATGAAAGATATTAAGGGTACTGAATACCTTAGTGTTGATGTCTTAGCATATCAGTGTATTTTATGTTTCTGTTTCCATAAGTCTTTTTTGTTTGTTTGTTTTGTTGTTGTTTTTGTTTACAGTTTGCCCCAATGCACATGGACAGCATATACTGTACCTTGTGCCTTGTATATCTAGTTTCCACATAGTCTATTTTTGTGGTATGTACATGCTTGTAGAAATGCAAATATGTGTTTTTATTTTCAACTTGCAATATATGTACAAATGTTAGCTAAAGACTAGTACTGCTGAATTAAAATGACAATGTCAGTATATATCAATTTCCCTGGTTTGGGAAACACAGAATGACACATTTTTGCTGGTTTGACTCTTCAAACACCATGCGCTCTGTACTCTACTCATCTACTGTATGTGTGACATACACAGAGTTATGGAGGCACATTGTCGTGTTTGTACCACAATCTGGTGTAATCCAAACATTTTCTACAATGAGAGGGTGAACTCAAAACAAGCTCTTTCGTGGAGTTTACGCAGTCTAGATATCACCTCAGACAACAAACAGTGTTTGTGGACAACTGAACTCAAATCAAGAATCATTCAAATGAAAATGGACACCCCAAAACTGTTCATCTGAAGACCATGGGAGCAGCAGCAGGACCAAGCTTGATTCCTGTTTCTCATATCTGTCTGTTTGACTAACCAATGTATTTGCTTCTGACCTAGAGGGGATGTTTGGTTGATAATTCCTTGTGGGACCTTCAAATCTAGACATTTCTGTGTAACCAACTACAATTATTTAAAATGTCAACTAGTCTGACAATTATTATATCTTAGTGTTGTAGCTACTGTAGCCTTCTTATCTAAGCCTTCTCTCTGCTTTAGGACTCTCTGTATAGTGTGTGTGTGTGTGTGTGTGTGTGTGTGTGTGTGTGTGTGTGTGTGTGTGTGTGTGTGTGTGTGTGTGTGTGTGTGTGTGTGTGTGTGTGTGTGTGTGTGTGTGTGTGTGTGTGTGTGTGTGTGTGTGTGCATGCGCGCGCGTGCGTGCGTGCGTGTGCGGGCGCGTGTGTGTGTGTGTGTGCGCGCGTGTGTGTGTGTTTGTGCGTGTGTATGTGCACGTGTGTGTGTGCGTGTGTATGTGCACGTGTGTGTGTGTGTGTGTGTGTGTGTGTGTGTGTGTGTGTGTGTGTGTGTGTGTGTGTGTGTGTGTGTGTGTGTGTGTGTGTGTGTGTGTGTGTGTGTGTGTGTGTGTGTGTGTGTGTGTGTGTGTGTGTGTGTGTGTGTGTGTGTGTGTACCTGTGCCTTTCCTTCTACATTGTTGGTCCCACTTGAGATCACCAAGCTAGATCTTCAGGCCCACTCAAGCAGAAACAGACACAATTGCAATCTGAGAGCTGCCATCTGAAAAAGCAGTTTATTTTGGAATCTTTTGACAAAAGAGATTCTAGATCACTGCAGCTTGCCTTCCTAACAGGGGTTCCAGTACAAAGGTTCTCAGAACTCAAGTGGAATTCTATATTCCAGCCACTGTGGGTATATCCTCATCTGGCAATGAAAAAACAAAACAAATTTCTCTCGTTGTCACTGAATGTTTGTCGCTCCCCATTGAGGTTGTCTTAAAGCCCCTCAGGTTCAGCTTGTGTTTGGGTCTGTAAGGGTTCAAGTATTTTAACACTCCACTGAACTCCATACTGCACTCTGTCTGAGCTGATATCTAGCTGTCCAACCCCAAACTGACCAATAACCCCTACTCCTAAGTACTTCACATATAGTGACTATCTGCAAGGAGTGGATAGATGTACTCAATATGGTAATAGCTCCACTCTTTCCTTTGATAGGCTTGCTGGAACTTCCACCACAATACTTCCACCTACCCAATCCTTTCAGATGAACATACGTGCAATAGGGGTAGGACCTAAAGGTGGCTTTGGGACAGGGTATACGGCTGTCCTACTCTCTCTCTCTCTCAGCTGGTCCAGAACTCAGAGTCAGGCGCTGGTCTCTCTCAATAAGCTGGTCTGTCGGTTGGTGGAAATGTTGTTAAAGCGTTCCTAACAAAATGAGTCATTGTTGTGCAATAAAAAGATGAGCGCATTGGCAGTCATGTCCCTTCATTGATTCGTGTGTTCATATTCTGGGTATACCTGAACCCTTTTTTATTCACACTTCACTTAAAGTGTTTTTCAACTGTTGGGGTGGTCAGGTTATCTCTACGTTATCTTATCTCTACATTATCTCTACAGCCTAATAGGGTCCAAAATTACTTGTAGTTAATATCTCAATGAATACCCGAGGAAGAACACACAGGGGCACAGTTACCCACCACAAAAGGTTGGTGGCACCTTAATTGGGGAGGACGAGCTCGTGGTAATGACTGAATGGGAATGATTGGAATGGTATCAATACATCAAACACCTGGGTTCCATGTTGTTTGATGCCATTCCATTTGCTCCGTTCCAGACATTACTATGAGCCGTCCTCCCCTCAGCAGCCTTCACAGTCAGCCTCCTACTATAGGTGTTTGATGCCATTCCATTTGCTCCGTTCCAGACATTACTATGAGCCGTCCTCCCCTCAGCAGCCTTCACAGTCAGCCTCCTACTATAGGTGTTTGATGCCATTCCATTTGCTCCGTTCCAGACATTACTATGAGCCGTCCTCCCCTCAGCAGCCTTCACAGTCAGCCTCCTACTATAGGTGTTTGAATTTAAAACCATTGCTGTGAAACAAATGTTTTGTAGATGACACCTACAGTACACATATAGCCTGAACAATTGTATGGCCTTTGATTTGCTGTTACAAAACAGATGCAAACAAGCACACAGACCCAGTTAATCACAGAAGCGTCGAGTCTCTTTCCTCGCTTTGCCTCAATAGAAAATCTCTCTCTCTCTCTCTGTCTGTCTCTGTAGACAGGGGCTCTGCTGCATCCCTGATGAGCTGTCTGAGACTGGAGCCTCCTATCACTGCTTGCGTGTGAGTGTGACGAAGTGATGGTGTGTGCTCATACTTGTGTATGTGAGAGTGAATGAACGATCGAGTGTGTGTGTGAGTGTGTCTGTGTGCGTTTGTTTGTGCGTACGTCAGAGACGAGGGCAGCCCAAGGGCACACTCCTCTGGCGAGGCCCTGGAGCAGCTGGAGCACAGCTCCCACCCTCTCTCACTCTCTCTATCTCTCCCACCTATCTACCCTCTCCTCTTCACCCTCTCCCTTTCCCACCCTTCTCTCTCTCATTCGTCCCTCCTTCTACCCCTCTGTCTCGCTCCCTCTTCCCGCCATTCCTTTCTTCCCTCCAGCCCTCCACCTTTCAGCCCTCCATCCCTCCATCCCCACTCAGGACACACAGAGTGCAGTGATCCGGGCTGGAGCAGAGAGAGACACTAGGGAGAGAATAACCGGAGCAGTATTATATCTCATAAACACCTATGTTGTATAAAGTGTATAAAGACACATGCATTGTGTGTGTAGCTGTACCTATGTTTGTACAGTAGTGTCCTTCATTCCTTAATATGTTTTATCTACTGTATGAAACATATTAAGCCACTCTTGAAGGAAAATGGCAATTCAATAAATGTTTCTTTACAGATGTTTGATCTTATGCACACATGACTGTAAGTCGCTTTGGATAAAAGCGTCTTCTAAATGGCATATATTATATTATTATTATTAATTCCCACAGCAGGAAAATAATCCTGCAGCAACAGGAAATGTGAATTATTGTGTGGATTATAATTAATGGATATTTGTGTAGGGGTTGATACATTTTTAGTTAGGGAAATTTAAAGTGGAAATTACAAACCTTAGTAGCTTCAAGCAAATGATATCCTGCATCTGTACAGATCGTATTTGTTTATCGTTATAAAGCAACACATGTAAAACCTTATGAAATGATAAAACATTCAAAGCCAAAGCCAGGGTACAGTACACATACTGTTCCTACAGTATTACAGTAGTAACACATCCCCTTTGAGGATTTATTGGCCTATGAGGAGTATTCTGTCGACCTTTAAATGCTTCTGTAGCGGTGGAGTGGGACAGCTGTAACGGCTGGTGAACGGGGCCAAGCGTTCTGTTACTTTCAGCCCACCTGGGAGTAGGGTACAGAGCACAGCACAGCACACAGGAACCAGGGCACAGACTCCTGGAAAATGGGGACAGATGAGGTCTGGGTACAATTTATCTTAGTGTTGTTGTGCTGCCTTCCTGGTTTGTTTCTGTTATGGAAGAATCAATAAACATATAAATGGCAAGAATTAACCCTCTACTCAATTGAGTGAGTTTATTTTGGAATTGAAATGAATGTTTTTACTGGCGTGACCACTCCTTTACCACTCCTGTTAACTCCTAGGCCTTACGATTATTCTTTAGCTCAGTGGGCTAACAAGTCACTGAGTAACGTAAATTAACTGAGATTGACATTTGCTCAATGTTCAGTTCTTAAACCCAAAACTTCTTCACTGATTTTTCACCTTGCATCCCACCTTACAGCGTATGTATACTGAACAAAAATATAAATGCAAGGCACTGGTCCCAGAAATCTTCCATATGCACAAAAATATTATTTATTTGAAATGTTGTGCACAGATTTGTTTACATCCCTGTTAGTGCACATGTTATCCTTTGTCAAGATAATCCATCCACCTGACAGGTGAGCCATATCAAGAAGCTTATTAATCAGCATTGTAATTACACAGGTGCACCTTGTGCTCGGGACAATAAAGGCCACAATCTTTTGAGTATTTCTGTCTGAAATAAAGCCCTTTTGTGGGGAAAAACTCATTTTGATTGGCTGGGCCTGGCTCCCCAGTGGGTGGGCCTATGCCTTCCCAGGCCCACCCATGGCTGCACCCCTGCCCAGTCATGTGAAATCCATAGATTAGGGCAGAATTAATTTCTTTAAATTGACTGATTACCTTGTAAATTAGGAAAAAAATAAACGTCCCTTTTCAGTACCTTGTCTTCAAAGATAATGTGTAAAAATCCAAAATAACTTCACAGATCTTCATTGTAAAGGGTTTAAACACTTTCCCGTGCTTGTTCAATGAACCATAAGCAATTAATGAACATGCACCTATGGAACGGTCGTTAAGACACTGAAAGCTTACAGACAGTAGGCAATTAAGGTCACAGTTATGAAAACGTAGGACACTAAAGGGGCCTGTCTACCCTGAAAAACACCAAAAGAAAGATGCCCAGGGTTAGATGCCCCTACTCATCTGCGTGAACGTTCCTTAGGCATGCTGCAAGGAGGCATGAGGACTGCAGATGTGGTCATGGCAATAAATTGCAATGTCCGTACTGTGAGACGCCTAAGACAGCGCTACAGGCAGACAGGACAGACTGCTGATCGTCCTTGCAGTGGCAGACCATGTGTAACAACACCTGCACATGATCGGTACATCCGAACATCACACCTGCGGGACAAGTACAGGATGGCAACAACAACTGCCCGAGTTACACCAGGAACGCACAATCCCTCCATCAGTGCTAAGAATGTCCGCAATAGGCTGAGAGAGGCTGGACTGAGGGCTTGTAGGCCTGTTGTAAGGCAGTTCCTCACCAGACATCACCGGCACAATGTCATCTATGGGCACAAAACCACCGTCGCTGGACCAGACAGAACTGGCAAAAAGTGCTCTTCACTGACGAGTCGCAGGTTTTGTCTCACCAGGGGTGATTGTCGGATTCGCGTTTATAGTCAAAGGAATGAGCATTACGCCGAGACCTGTAGGTGGAGGGTCAGTCATGGTCTGGGGCGATGTGTCACAGCATCATTGGACTGAGCTTGTTGTCATTGCAGGCAATCTCAAGGCTGTGCGTTGCAGGGAAGATATCCTCCTCCCTCATGTGGTACACTTCCTGCAGGCTCATCCTGACATGACCCTCCAGCATGATAATGCCACCAGCCATACTGGTCGCTCTGTGCGTGATTTCCTGCAAGACAGGAATGTGTTCTGCCACGGCCAGTGAAGAGCCTGGATCTCAATTCCATTGAGCACGTCTGGTACCTGTTGGATCGGAGGGTGAGGGCTAGGGCCATTCACCCCAGAAATGTCCGGAAACTTGCAAGTGCCTTGGTGGAAGATTGGGGTAACATCTCACAGCAAGAATTGGCAAATCTGGTGCAGTCCATGAGATGTACTGCAGTACTTAATGCAGCTGGTGGCCACACCAGATGCTGACTGTTACTTTTGATTTTGACCCCCCCTTTGTTCAGGGACACATTATTCAATTTCTGTTAGTCACATGTCTGTGGAACTTGTTCTGTTTATGTCTCAGTTGTTTAATATTTTTATGTTCATACAAATATTTACACATGTTAAGTTTGCTGAAAATAAACGCAGTTAACAGTGAGAGGACGTTTCTTTTTTTGTAGAGTTTATGAACTGTAATACAGAACAATCTTTGAAATTGTTGCATGTTGTGTTTATATATTTTTTCAGTATATGTATGAACAGTAGTGGTAGGGTCAGTAGGGTCAAGTCACTGAGGAAGCCAAGCCAGTAAAAAAAAAGCCATATTACAACCTATGTTGTAATAATTGCATTGTTTGCTCTATGACCCATTCATTGATATGCCACCGTGATATACAATAAGGTGTGACAACAAAAACACAACAGTGACACAGTGGCAGAATAAATTCAACTACACACAATGTTTGTTTCATCACAAAACCAGAGAGCAGCATCTGTCAGGTGAAGTCCACAAAGCAAATATTGCATGTAGCAAACAGTTATATCACCTGCAGCATGGTCAAGCCAGTGAATGTTTCCGACAGTTTACTAAACAACGACTGTTTTAGTAGTTGGAAGTGATGGCTGTTGTTTTATGGGCTTCTAACCAGTTGTGCTATTTTGTGTGTTTTTTCACATTGTTTGTAACTTATTTTGTACATAATGTTTCTGCTACCATCTCTTATGCCCAAAAAGAGCTTCTGGGTATCAGAACAGCAATTGCTTCCTCTAACTGGACAAATATGTTTTCTTTAATGAGTCAGACACAAAGGTTTACTGCTGCTCGTGGACCAGGCCCAAACCTCAAGATAAGCTGTAGGCCACACTATCCACCAAGAGAGTTTTAATCTATATTTTTTGTAGCTGTATATTTAACACCACAAACCGATGAAATAACACAAACTTAAATCAGTTCTACCTCATTTCTACCAGCATGTCACATGTGCAAGCAGAGGGAAAAATAGCTCTAGACCACCTTTACTCCACACACAGAGACTCGTACAAAGCTCTCCCTCGCTCCCTCCCACCTACATGTACAGCACCAGTCAAACGTTTGGACACACCTACTCATTCAAGGGTTTTATTTATTTTTCCTATTTTCTACATTGTAGAATAATACTGAAGACATCAACACGATAAAATAACACATATGGAGTCATGTAGTAACCAAAATAGTGTTAAACAAATCAAAATATATTTTAGATTTTAGAACCTTCAAATAGCCACCCATGGTGTTCTCTCAACCAGTTTCACCTGGAATGCTTTTCCAACAGTCTTGAAGGACTTCCCACATATGTTGAGCACTTTTTGGCTACTTTTTATTCCCTCTGTGGTCCAAGTCAGGTGATTGTGGAGGCCAGGTCATCTGATGCAGCACTCCGTCACTCTCCTTGGTCAAATAGCCCATACACAGCCTGGAGGTGTGTTTTGGATCATTGTCCTGTTGAAAAACAAATTATAGTCCCACTAAGCGAAAACCAGATGGGATGGCATATCGCTGCAGAATGCTGTGGTAGCCATGCTGATTAAGTGTGCATTGAATTCTAAATAAATCACTGACAGTGTCACCAGTGTCGTGTCTTTGGCATCATTAAAACTGAAGACTTATTTTTATCAAATAACGCTGTAATTATTATTACATGATTAAACTAATTAATCATGTAACTGTAATTAACTAGGAAGTCGGGGCACCAAGCAAAATATTCAGATTACAAAGTTATAATTTTCCTAATGTAACTTTCAGATATTTTAATATCTGATCAATTAGTCTTTGAATTAATGAATTATTCTTTATGGTCTCTCCTAAAACCTTAGCCCCCTCATGGAAATCGGGGTAAACTGGTCTCTACTCAAACCTTAGCCCTCTCGTGGTTATCGAGGTAAGCTGGTCTGAAGTGAGAAAACCCAGGTGGGGTTTTTATTCGGAACAGGGCTGTCCCATGACGCCGGGTCCTGCCTGTGCTCAAGGGGGCAGTCCTCTGATTTAGTTCAACTCCAAAGGGAATTGGAGTTCCTTTATTAAACAGTCTAAAATACATTACATAGTTTCATAAACAGTTTCATCTTTATTCGTTCTTTTTAAACAACAATTAGATGTAAGCCTCATAACTGAGACTCTTGTATAAACAGGAGTATGGTAATGTGGCTGTATGGTCTCTCATGAGTTTCACAAAATTGTACCAAACGGACCAGTTCGTAGCTGAATTCTTCACCGATCTTTTATACATTCTCCAGAACATGAATATTGTTCAAGTTCTGTGAGGTGGAAGAAATTCCTTTGTTCTCTCTATGAAAACTCACTCTCTCTATATACTCTGGCCATGAGGAGAGGATCTCCTCCAGGAATTTGTATGACCTGTCTAACAGAGCCTGGTGTAAGGAGTATAGAGAAGGAGAGGGGGATGGTTCTCACTGTACCCAAAGAGGGCAATGTCATGACACCAGCAAATCATCCCCACACCATCACACCTCCTCCTCCATGCTTCATGGTGGGAACCACACACACGGAGATCATCCGTTCACCTACTCTGAGTATCACAAAGATGCTATAGTTGGAACCCAAAATCTCAAATTTGGACTCGTCAGACCAAAGGACAGATTTCCACTGGTCTAATGTCCATTGCTCATGTTTATTGTCCCAAGCAAGTCTCTTATTCATTTGGTGTCCTTTAGCAGTGGTTTCTTTACAGCAATTTGACCGTGAAGGCCTGATTGACAGTCTCAATTGAACAGTTGTTGTTAAGATGTGTCTGTTACTTGAACTATGTTAAGCATTTATTTGAGCTGCAATCTGAGGTGCAGTTAATAACTATCCTCTGCACCAGAGGTAACTCTGGATCTTCCTTTTCTGTGGTGGTCCTCACGAGAGCCAGTTTCATCATAATGCTTAACGGTTTTGTGACTGCACTTGAAGAAACTTTCAAAGTTCTTGAAATGTTCCAGATTGACTGACCTTCATGTCTTAAAGTATGATGGACTGTCTCTTTAGTTATTTGAGCTGTTCTTGCCTCAACCTCTCTGGGGTCCCGCTAGCGGAACAACTTACGGGTGAAACTGGACGCGCAATTCAAAATAAATTATCAGACAAATTATGGATATTAAACATGTAGGTACATACAAGTGTCTTATATTGGTTGAAAGTGTAAATTATTGTTAATCTAACTGCACTGTCCAATTTACTATAGCCATTACAGCAAAAGCATGCCATGCGATTGTTTGAGGACGGCACCCCACATCAAAATATATTTTCCATCGGCACAGGTTTCATAAATTCACAAATAGCGATTAAATATTCACTTACTTTTTAAAAGTCTTTCTCTGATTTGTCATCCAAAGGGTCCCAGCTATAACATAGTGTTGTTTTATTAGATAAAATCCTTCTAATAAGAAGCTAGCACAGGACGCACTGGGCTGTGAAAGCACATTGGAGACCTGATGCGTGGGACCGGTACAGGTGGCACCTGGCTGATGACACGCACCTCAGCACGCCCGCTCTGCAGCGCTCTCAATGCCAGCACCTCTCTCCGGAATCTTGCGTCGAGCTCCTCACTCAACTCCCTGATTGGTTCCATGTGCCCCCCCAATTTTTGTTTATTGGGGTTGCCTCTCGTGCTTGCTCTGTTGAGCTATCTCCTCATATCGTCGCCATTCCGCTTTCGCTGCCTCTATCTCCTCCTTAGGACGGCGATACTCCCCGCCTTGCGTCCAGGGTCCTTTTCCATCCAGGATCTCCCCCCAAGTCCACTCCTCCTGTACACGCTGCTTCTGTCACGTTCGTCATATGAGTGAGACCAAGGCATAGCGTCGTACTCGTACATTCTCTTTTAATGAATGAAACACTGAACATAAACAACAAACAACCAAACGAAACATGAAGCTATACAAAATAGTGCTGACAGGCAACTACACATAGTCAAGATCCCACAACACAAATGAAAATGGAAAATGGCTACCTAAATACAACAATAAACAGCTGTCTCTGATTGGGAACCATATCAGGCCAACATAGACATACAAAAACCTCTAGACATACAAAACCCTAGACATACAATAACAACCGAAATATATAGAAAACAGAGATATCTAAGGTCAGGGCGTGACACTATCATACAGTTTGTTGTCATAGGCTACCTAGCTAAAATGGTTGCTAGCCTAACTTTCTCACATTGACAACATTGAACCAGCTAAGTTAGTTAGCTAGTTAACATGAGCCTACTAGACTACATGCTGAACTTCAATCATCTCAGTCCAGCAGTATAACATATTCATTTATGGTTGATCAGAATCACAGTCATTATCATTGGCCTGTACAGAGAGTTAATAAGTCCAAATCCCCATCTCCATCCATGACTTAGGAAAGGGCCGATTTAGACAGATTTAGCAAGCTAGCTACTGACGGACATCAACACAAACAGATCAGAAACAGACATACTTTCTGGAAATGATTTTGCGAAAGAAGTGATTTGATTGGTCTGAAGCCAAATCCAAACTGGCCTCCCTTAGGGGGCGTTTTGCTGCACTAGGACAACCCACAGTTAAGCTCAGCTCAATGCTGATTAGCTAATTATAAAATAAATACAAATATCAAGGGAGACCAAATATTTTGGAAAAGATTATTGGGATCTCATCTCACTGTGCTGTATTGTTCTTTACTGTGCTGTACTGTTCTGTTCTGTGCTATACTGTACTGTGCTGTTCTGTGCTATTCTATACTGTGCTGTATTGTGCTGTACTGTTCTGTTCTGTTCTGTTCTGTGCTATACTGTGCTGGGCTGTTCTGTTCTGTACTATGCTGTACTGTTCTGTTCTGCTCTGTGCTGTATTGAGCTGTTCTGTACTGTGCTGTTCTGTACTGTGCTGTTCTGTACTGTGCTGTTCTGTGCTGTGCTGTTCTGTGCTGTGCTGTTCTGTGCTGTTCTGTACTGTGCTGTTCTGTACTGTGCTGTTCTGTGCTGTTCTGTACTGTGCTGTTCTGTGCTGTTCTATACTATGCTGTACTGAGCTGTTCTGTACTGTGCTGTTCTGTACTGTTCTGTTCTGTGTGAGCAGCTGGCCTAGGCTGTGCAGTATGCTATGCATCTGCTCTGCTAAACACTTGACCCTAACCCTAAACACTTCCCATTACAGACATAAATGTCCATGAACTCCTGGCAGATGGATCGAGGGAGAGTGAGAGAGGAAGATAAGGAGGACGAGATAATGCAGAGCAAGGCAATCTTAAACCATCTGTCTCTTTTTGTAAACATCATTCACTCCCAGTTTCAGACAGATACCATATTATCTCTTCCCTGACATAGTGTCTCAAAAGCTAATAGTTCATGCCCTCTACATGGCAGGCACCACATCAGGCTTCTACAAGTTCCATCTACCTCTCTGTCCTAGAGTACAGTAGTACAATCCTGAAGGGCTTCTAGGAAGTGTAGTGTTAGACTGTCTGGTGCACAGTAGAACTCTGTGTTCTGGGTGCTCTGGGCTTCTGGGACAATGCTTGGGCTTCTGATTCATCTCATCTATTCTGTTCCATCAAGGTCTGGGATTGCTGACGCCCAAGCTATTCATCAAAGCTGAAACACACACACACACAAACGCACACATGCACATGCACACACACACACAGCTAAACTCTTTCTATGACTGCCACTAATACAAAACCCCCATTAACCATTCAACCTTTTCAATGGCAGAGAGCAATTAAAGAGAAGCTCAGTCGGCCACCCACTTAGATGTGTGTGTGTGTGTGTGTGTGTGTGTGTGTGTGTGTGTGTGTGTGTGTGTGTGTGTGTGTGTGTGTGTGTGTGTGTGTGTGTGTGTGTGTGTGTGTGTGTGTGTGTGTGTGTGTGTGTGTGTGTGTGTGTGTGTGTGTGTGTGTGTGTGTGTGTGTGTGTGTGTGTGTGTGTGTGTGTGTGTGTGTGAGAGATACACTGTCACATAAGAGAAACATTTCAATACTTTCGGTATCTTTAATGTTGATATGGTACTTTCATCAAAATGTTAATTAGCTGTCCTGCATCTTAGATACCTGGCTTCTTAGATAAATCGCATCTTTGATACCTGGCATCTTAGATACCTGGCGTCTTAGGTAAATTGCGTCTTAGATACCTGGTGTCTTAGATATCTGGAGTCTTCGATACCTGGCGTCATAGATAACTGGGGTCTTAGCTATCCTGCGTCTTAGATACCTGGCTTCTTAGATACCTGGCGTCTTAGATAAATTGCGTCTTTGATACCTGCAGTCTTAGATACCTGGTGTCCTAGAAAACTGGCATTTTAGATAAATTGCGTTTTAGATCATTTGTGACTTAGATACCTGGCATCTTAGATAACTGGCCTCGTAGATACCTGGCGCCTTAGATAACTGTGGTCTTAGATAAATTTTGTCTTAGATACCTGGCGTCTTAGATACCTGGCGTCTTAGATAAATCGCATCTTAGATAAAATGCTACCTGATACCTGCAGTCTAAGATACCTGGCATCTTAGATACCTGGCGTCTTAGATAAATCGTCTTTGATACCTGCCGTCTTAGATACCTGGCGTCTTAGATAAATCGTGTCTTTGATACCTGCCGTCTTAGATAGCTGGTGTCTTAGATAACTGGGGCCTTAGAAAACTGGGGCCTTAGATAACTGGTGTCTTAGATAACTGGGGCCTTAGATAACTGGGGCCTTAGATAACTGGGGCCTTAGAAAACTGGGGTCTTAGATAACTGGGGTCTTAGATAACTGGGGTCTTAGATAACTGGGTTCTTAGCTGTCCTGCGTCTTAGATACAGTTGAAGTCAGAAGTTTACATGCACCTTAGGCAAATACATTTAAAGTCAGTTTTTCACAATTCCTGATATTTAATCCTAGTAAACATTCCCTATCCTAGGTCAGTTAGGATCACCACTTTATTTTAAGAATGTGAAACGTCAGAATAATAGTAGAGAGAATCGTTTATTTCAGCTTTTATTTCTTTCATCACATTCCCAGTGGATCAGAAGTTTACACACACTCAATAAGAATTTGGTAGCATTGCCTTTAAATGGTTTAACTTGGGTCAAAAGTTTTGGGTAGCCTTCCACAAGCTTCCCACAATAAGTTGGGTGAATTTTGACCCATTCCTCGTGACAGAGCTGGTGCAACTGAATCAGGTTTGTAGGGCTCCTCGCACACACTTTTTCAGTTCTGCCCACAAATTTTCTATGGGATTGAGGTCAGGGCTTTGTGATGGCCACTCCAATACCTTGACTTTGAGCCATTTTGCCACAACTTTGGAAGTACGCTTGGGGTCATTGTCCATTTGGAAGACTCATTTGCGACCAAGCTTTAACTTCCTGACTGATATCTTGAGATGTTGTTTCCATATATCCACATAATTTTCCTCCCTCATTATGCCATCTATTTTGTGACGTGCACCAGTCCCTCCTGCAGCAAAGCAACCGCACAACATAATGCTGCCATCCCCATGCTTCACGGTTGGGATGGTGTTCTTCGGCTCGCAAGCTTCCCCCTTTTTCCTCCAAACATAACATAACATGGTCATTATGGCCAAACAGTTCAGTTTTTTCATCAGACCAGTATGAACAAATGTATGATCTTTGTCCCATGTGCAGGTACAAACCGTAGTCCGGCTTTTTTATGGCGGTTTTGGAGCAGTGGCTTCTTCCTTGCTGAGCGGCCTTTCAGGTTATGTCGATATAGGACTCATTTTACTGTGGATATAGATACTTTTGTACCCGTTTCCTCGAGCATCTTCACAGGATCCTTTGCTGTTGTTCTGGGATTGATTTGCACTTTTTGCACCAATGTACGTTCATTTCTAGGAGACAGAACGCATCTCCTTCCTGAGTGGTATGACAGCTGCATGGTCCCATGGTGTTTATACTTGCGTACTATTGTTTGTACAGATGAACGTGGTACCTTCAGGTGTTTGGAAATTGCTCCCAAGGATGAACCAGACTTGTGGAGGTCTACAATTTTTTTCTGAGGTCTTGGCTGATTTCTTTTGATTTTCCCATGATGTCAAGCAAAGAGGCACTGACTTTTAAGGTAGGTCTTGTAATACATCCACAGGTCCAATTTGTAAGTCGCTCTGGATAAGAGCGTCTGCTAAATGACTTAAATGTAAATGTAAATGTACACTTCCAATTGACTCAAATGATGTCAATTAGCCTATCAGAAGCTTCTAAAGTCATGACATCATTTTCTGGAATTTTCCAAGCTATTTAAAGGCACGTTCAACTTAGTGTATGTAAACTTCTGACACACTGGAATTGTGATACAGATAATTATAAGTGAAAATAATCTGTCTGTAAACAATTGTTGGAAAAACTACTTGTGTCATGCGCAAAGTAGATGTCCTAACCAACTTCCCAAAACTATAGTTTGTTAACAAGAATTTTGTGGAGTTGTTGAAAAACAAGTTATAATGACTCCAACCTAAGTGTATGTAAACTTCTGACTTCAACTGTATACAGCCCCAGTCAAACGTTTGGACACACCTAATCATTCAATTTTTTTCCCCTTAATTTTTACTATTTTCTACATTGTTGAATTATAGTGAAGACATCAAAACTATGAAATAACACACATGGAATCATGTAGTAACCCAATAAGTAGGCACCCTTTGCCTTGATGACACTTGGTATTCTCTCATCCAGCTTCATGAGGTAGTCACCTGGAATGCATTTCAATTAACAGGTGTGCCTTGTTAAATGTTAATTTGAGGAATTTCTTTCGTTTTTAATGCGCTTGAGCCAATCAGTTGTGTTGTGACAAGGTAGGGGTGGTATAGAGAAGAGAGCCATATTTGGTAAAAGACCAAGTCCATATTATGCCAAGAACAGCTAAAATAAGCAAAGAGAAGAACAGTCCATCGTTACATTAAGGACATGAAGGTCAGTCAATTCGGAAAAGGACTGCCACAGGAAAGGAAAACAAAGAGTTACATCTGCTGCAGAGGATAAGTTGTTTAGAGTTACCAGCCTCAGAATTTGCAGCCCAAATAAATGCTTCACTGAGTTCAAGTAACAGACACATCTCAACATCAACTGTTCAGAGGAGACTGCATGAATCAGGCCTTCATAGTCTATTTGCTTTAAAGAAAGCACTACTAAAGGACACCAATAAGAAGAAGAGAATTGCTTGGGCCAAGAAACACAAGCAATAGTCTAGTGGAAATCTGTCCTTTGGTCTGATGAGTCCAATTTTGAGATTTTTGGTTCCAACCACAGTGTCTTTGTGAGACGCAGAGTAGGTGAACGGATTATCTCTGCATGTGTGGTTCTGAAGTGAAGCTTGGAGGAGGAGGTGTGATGGTGTAGGGGTGCTTTTCTGGTGACACTGTCTGTGATTTATTTAGGATTCGAGGCACACTTAACTAGCATGGCTACCACAGCATTCTGCAGCGATACACCATCCCATCTGGTTTTCACTTAGTGGGACTATCATATGTTTTTCAACAGGACAATGTCTCAACACACCTATAGGCTGTGTAGGGGCTATTTGACCAAGAATGAGTGTGATGGAGTGCTGCATCAGATGACCGGGCCTCCACAATCACCCGACCTCAACCCAATTGAGATGGTTTGGGATGAGTTAGACTGCAGAGTGAAGGAAAAGAAGCCAACAAGTGCTCAGCATATGTGGGAACTCCTTCAAGACTGTTAAAAAAGCATTCCAGGTGAAGCTGGTTGAGAGAATACCAAGAGTGTGCAAAGCTGTTATCAAGGCTAAGGGTGGCTATTTTGAAGAATCCAAAATATAAAATATATTTTGATTTGTTTAACACTTGTTTGGTTACTACATGATTCCATATGTGATATTTCATAGCTTTGATGTCTTCACTATTATTCTACAATATTATTCTACAAATTATGGGGTTGTATAGCAAAACAGAGAACACCATCTCCCCCTTTCCACAGTGGGTCCCATTAGTTTGTAGCCCAAACGGTTCGGACGCTACCAAACAGAAGTTGGCACATCGACGGTACCAATTTAAGACGAGTCTACTGAAACGTTTTCGTGAGAAGACCGATTTTCCGGATGTCTCGTGGTCTGACAAATGTCGCTCTACCACCTTTCACCGCACATGTGGAAGTGCTACACTGGCAGATGCGGTGGATTGAGACCAATCCAATGCAAAAAAGATATCTCTAGTTTAAATTGATGGATTTTGATGGGGATCTTTTTATGCAATTTAAATTGATGCACCGGTGCGTCAATCGACTCTAAGGGGTTAACTGACAGGAGAGCATCCAAATCAGCATTTATCATTATGCAACACAGCCCACCCACTGGGCTGATTTAAAAACTGGAATCAGCCAGTACTGTTTTCATCAAATTTCAACCAACATCGTAAACATTAAAATCAGGGTAAAACTTCAACTTTAATACATTGACTTAACCTGACAAACAGGTTTTTACATCAATCTAATTTCAACATAATCATCAGAACTATGAAAACATTGAAATTGGTTAGAAAGTTCCACATAGAAATGTAAACAATCTTTTCATCCTATATTCAATCAGGGGGTTGAAATTATGTTGAATTTGAGGTTCTAGAGCACCATTGTTTTATTCCCCCACCTGTCCTACCCGCAGGTTTGAAAATAATGTTACTGACAGTGTTTCTAGATGTTGTGCAACTCATTCAAATAGACTGCCAAGAGTGTAATAGAACAACAACAATATAACTTTTTTTAGATGTACATAGCAGGCAAAAACTGTCATAAAGACGTCATTGCAACATGTTTTGTCCACTGGACAGTCTCAAGATCTCTCTGCCAGAACCCCTTTAAAATGTATATTCAGCTCTATAACCTAGTTATAACTTGTTAACCATTGTTCTAACCATGTAGTTAACCCATATTTGACTGGGTGGGTGTTACGTTCCCCAGTTTATCTGTTGTAGTTGGTGTATTTGCATGTGTTTGTATTTGCATGTGTTTATTTCAGGAAATGGCTTCCTGAAATCCCTCAAGCAGCTGATTGGTCGACTCCATGGCTAATTGGAGAGCTGACCCCGCCCCCTCGTCAAGACGCAGCTCGCAGTCTCCAGTTACACATTCATTCTGAAGCTATATAAAAGCCAGTGTTCTGTTCAGGAGAGATTTGCAGAGAGTCATTGCTGGGAGGTCATTGCAGAGAGATTGAATGTGAGAGAGGTCATTGCAGAGAGATTGAATGTGAGGGAGATCATTGCAGAGAGATTGAATGTGAGGGAGGTCATTGCTGAGAGATTGAATATGAGGGAGGTCATTGCTGGGAGGTCATTGCAGAGAGATTGAATGTGAGGGAGGTCATTGCTGGGAGGTCATTGCAGAGAGATTGAATGTGAGGGAGGTCATTGCAGAGAGATTGAATGTGAGGGAGGTCATTGCTGAGAGATTGAATGTGAGGGAGGTCATTGCTCGGAGGTCATTGCTGAGAGATTGAATGTGAGGGAGGTCATTTCAGAGAGATTGAATGTGATAGAGGTTCATTGCTGGGAGGTCATTGCAGAGAGATTGAATGTGAGGGAGGTCGTTGTTGGGAGGTCATTGCTGAGAGATTGAATGTGAGGGAGGTCATTGCTGGGAGATCATTGCTGAGAGATTGAATGTGAGGGAGGTCATTGCAGAGAGATTGGGTGTGAGGGAGGTCATTGCTGAGAGGTCATTGCTGAGAGATTGAATGTGAGGGAGGTCATTGCTGGGAGGTCATTGCAGAGAGATTGAATGTGAGGGAGATCATTGCTGGGAGGTCATTGCAGAGAGATTGAATGTGAGGGAGGTCATTGCTGGGAGGTCATTGCTGAGAGATTGAATGTGAGGGAGGTCATTGCTGAGAGATTGAATGTGAGGGAGGTCATTGCAGAGAGATTGAATGTGAGGGAGGTCATTGCAGAGAGATTGAATGTGAGGGAGGTCATTGCAGAGAGATTGAATGTGAGGGAGGTCATTGCTGAGAGTTGAATGTGAGGGAGGTCATTGCTGGGAGGTCATTGCAGAGAGACTGAATGTGAGGGAGGTCATTGATGAGAGATTGAATGTGAGGGAGGTCATTGCAGAGAGATTGAATGTGAGGGAGGCATTGCAGAGAGATTGAATGTGAGGGAGGTCATTGCAGAGAGGTCATTGCTGAGAGATTGAATGTGAGGGAGGTTCATTGCTGAGAGGTCATTGCAGAGAGATTGAATATGATAGAGGTCATTGCTGAGAGAGGAGGCTGATGACTGTGGATAATTTACTATGTTAGTTGTTGGTAGCAGTTGGTATGTTCAGTGAGTTTGTTGCTCAGATAGAGCTTATTTGATGTCCTTTTGTTTCTTAGTTTGTTTGATAAATTATTTGTTCTCCTATTTCATTTGTTCCCAGGGGGGAAAGGGAAGGCACCTAGGGAGAGCTTAGGCAAGAAGCCTGCGGGCATACATATACCCGTAGTATATTTACTGTCTAGGCACACTAGGTAAGACCTGGGCGGACCACCCCCTGTATTTTGGTTAGGGCACCAGGTGGTGCTAAATTAGGTAAGTATTGGTTAGGCAGGTAAGATAGGAGAGGGGGCTTTGAGATTTACTTTCTTTGCTTTGGTTCCGTCCAGCCCCTTTTCCCCATATTACCGTGTAAAGGAATAAAGTCCTTGTAAACGGTACCACATTCTGCCTGTTGTCATCCTTACTCACGCCTACAGTCCATACCTCTTTCACTTCACGAAGAGTTTAGTTGTAGCAGGGTGTTGCGTTCCCTCTTCATAGAGGCGTGCGTAACAGTGACTTTGCTGATGAAGCAGTTCTCATTTACCTGTAAGTAGTTCTGACAACTCCTCATCTCTTTCCTACATCTCAGCCCATCTCCTGCCCCTCCTGCACTGCTGTGACCTCTTCATATAACACACGCACGTACACACACACATACACACACGTATACACACACGTATACACACATACACACACGTATACACACAGTAACGTTGTTCCTTCCCGGCTCCGCCAACCTGACTCAAACTATGACCAACACTTGTGGAATTTAAAATAATGAATAAGTACAAACTGTTTTGGAGACAGTCTGTGCAGACACATCCCTGCTCTCTCCATCCATCCTCCTCTCTTTCATCCATCCTCCTCTCTTTCATCCATCCTCCTCTCTTTCATCCATCCTATCTCTCTCCATCATCCTCCTCTCTCTCATCCACCCTGCTCTCTCCATACATCCTCCTCTCTCTCCATCCATCCTCCTCTCTTTCATCCATCCTCCTCTCTCTCCATCCATCCTCCTCTCTTTTATCCATCCTCCTCTCTCTCTCCATCATCCTCTCTCTCTCCATCATCCTCTCTCTCTCCATCATCCTCTCTCTCTCCATCATCCTCTCTCTCTCCATCATCCTCCTCTCTCTCATCCACCCTGCTCTCTCTCCATCCATCCTCCTCTCTTTCATCCATCCTCCTCTCTCTCCATCCATCCTCCTCTCTCTCACTCCATCCATCCTCCTCTCTTTCATCCATCCTCCTCTCTTTCATCCATCCTCCTCTCTTTCATCCATCCTCTCTCTCTCCATCATCCTCCTCTCTCTCATCCACCCTGCTCTCTCCATACATCCTCCTCTCTCTCCATCCATCCTCCTCTCTTTCATCCATCCTCCTCTCTCTCCATCCATCCTCCTCTCTTTTATCCATCCTCCTCTCTCTCTCCATCATCCTCTCTCTCTCCATCATCCTCTCTCTCTCCATCATCCTCCTCTCTCTCATCCACCCTGCTCTCTCTCCATCCATCCTCCTCTCTTTCATCCATCCTCCTCTCTCTCCATCCATCCTCCTCTCTCTCACTCCATCCATCCATCCTCTCTCTCTCCATCCATCCTCCTCTCTCTCACTCCATCCATCCATCCTCTCTCTCTCCATTCATCCATCCTCTCTCTCTCCATCATCCTCTCTCTCTCCATCATCCTCCTCTCTCTCATCCACCCTGCTCTCTCTCCATCCATCCTCCTCTCTTTCATCCATCCTCCTCTCTCTCCATCCATCCTCCTCTCTCTCACTCCATCCATCCATCCTCTCTCTCTCCATCCATCCTCCTCTCTCTCCATCCATCCTCCTCTCTCTCACTCCATCCATCCATCCTCTCTCTCACTCCATCCATCCATCCTCTCTCTCACTCCATCCATCCTCTCTCTCTCCATTCATCCTCCTCTCTCTCATCCACCCTGCTCTCTCTCCATCCATCCTCCTCTCTTTCATCCATCCTCCTCTCTCTCCATCCATCCTCCTCTCTCTCACTCCATCCATCCATCCTCTCTCTCTCCATCCATCCTCCTCTCTCTCCATCCATCCTCCTCTCTCTCACTCCATCCATCCATCCTCTCTCTCACTCCATCCATCCATCCTCTCTCTCTCTCCATCCATCCTCCTCTCTCTCCATCCATCCTCCTCTCTCTCACTCCATCCATCCATCCTCTCTCTCACTCCATCCATCCATCCTCTCTCTCACTCCATCCATCCATCCTCTCTCTCTCCATTCATCCTCCTCTCTCTCTCTCCATCCATCCATCCTCTCTCTCTCCATCCATCCTCCTCTCTCTCACTCCATCCATCCATCATCTCTCTCTCCATTCATCCTCCTCTCTCTCTCCATTCATCCTCCTCTCTCTCTCCATTCATCCTCCTCTCTCTCTCTCTCCATCCATCCTCTCTCTCTCCATTCATCCTGCTCTCTCTCACTCCATCCATCCATCCTCTCTCTCTCCATCCATCCTCCTCTCTCTCACTCCATCCATCCATCCTCTCTCTCTCCATTCATCCTCCTCTCTCTCTCCATTCATCCTCCTCTCCTCTCTCTCTCTCTCCATCCATCCTCTCTCTCTCCATTCATCCTCCTCTCTCTCTCCATTCATCCTCCTCTCTCTCTCTCTCCATCCATCCTCTCTCTCTCCATTCATCCTCCTCTCTCTCTCCATTCATCCTCCTCTCTCTCTCTCTCCATCCATCCTCTCTCTCTCCATTCATCCTGCTCTCTCTCACTCCATCCATCCATCCTCTCTCTCTCCATCCATCCTCTCTCTCTCATCCTCTATCCATCCATCCTCTCTCTCTCCATCCATCCTCCATCTCTCTCTCTCCTCATCCTCCATCCATCCATCCTCTCTCTCTCCATTCATCCTCCTCTCTCTCTCCATTCATCCTCCTCTCTCTCTCCATTCATCCTCCTCTCTCTCTCTCTCCATCCATCCTCTCTCTCTCCATTCATCCTGCTCTCTCTCACTCCATCCATCCATCCTCTCTCTCTCCATCCATCCTCCTCTCTCTCACTCTATCCATCCATCCTCTCTCTCTCCATTCATCCTCCTCTCTCTCACTCCATCCATCCATCCTCTCTCTCTCCATCCATCCATCCTCTCTCTCACTCCATCCATCCATCCTCTCTCTCTCCATTCATCCTCCTCTCTCTCTCTCTCTCCATCCATCCTCTCTCTCTCCATTCATCCTCCTCTCTCTCTCTCCATTCATCCATCCTCTCTCTCTCCATTCATCCTCCTCTCTCTCTCTCCATTCATCCATCCTCTCTCTCTCCATTCATCCTCCTCTCTCTCACTCCATCCATCCATCCTCTCTCTCTCCATTCATCCATCCTCTCTCTCTCCATTCATCCATCCTCTCTCTCTCCATTCATCCTCCTCTCTCTCACTCCATCCATCCATCCTCTCTCTCTCTCCATTCATCCTCCTCTCTCTCACTCCATCCATCCATCCTCTCTCTCTCCATTCATCCTCCTCTCTCTCACTCCATCCATCCATCCTCTCTCTCTCCATTCATCCTCCTCTCTCTCACTCCATCCATCCATCCTCTCTCTCTCTCTCCATTCATCCTCTCTCTCACTCCATCCATCCATCATCTCTCTCTCTTCATTCATCCTCTCTCTCACTCCATCCATCCATCCTCTCTCTCTCCATTCATCCTCCTCTCTCTCACTCCATCCATCCATCCTCTCTCTCTCTCCATTCATCCTCTCTCTCACTCCATCCATCCATCCTCTCTCTCCATTCATCCTCTCTCTCTCTTCATTCATCCTCCTCTCTCTCACTCCATCCATCCATCCTCTCTCTCTCCATTCATCCTCCTCTCTCTCACTCCATCCATCCATCCTCTCTCTCTCTCCATTCATCCCCTCTCTCTCTCCATTCATCCTCTCTCTCTCTCCATTCATCCTCCTCTCTCTCACTCCATCCATCCATCCTCTCTCTCTCCATTCATCCTCCTCTCTCTCACTCCATCCATCCATCCTCTCTCTCTCTCCATTCATCCTCTCTCTCTCTCCATCCATCCTCTCTCTCTCTCCATTCATCCTCTCTCTCACTCCATCCATCCATCCTCTCTCTCTCTCCATTCATCCTCTCTCTCTCTCCATTCATCCTCCTCTCTCTCACTCCATCCATCCATCCTCTCTCTCTCCATTCATCCTCCTCTCTCTCACTCCATCCATCCATCCTCTCTCTCTCTCCATTCATCCTCTCTCTCTCTCCATTCATCCTCTCTCTCACTCCATCCATCCATCCTCTCTCTCTCTCCATTCATCCTCTCTCTCACTCCATCCATCCTCTCTCTCTCCATTCATCCTCCTCTCTCTCACTCCATCCATCCATCCTCTCTCTCTCTCCATTCATCCTCTCTCTCACTCCATCCATCCATCCTCTCTCTCTCTCCATTCATCCTCTCTCTCTCTCCATTCATCCTCCTCTCTCTCACTCCATCCATCCATCCTCTCTCTCTCCATTCATCCTCCTCTCTCTCACTCCATCCATCCATCCTCTCTCTCTCTCCATTCATCCTCTCTCTCTCTCCATTCATCCTCTCTCTCACTCCATCCATCCATCCTCTCTCTCTCCATTCATCCTCCTCTCTCTCACTCCATCCATTCATCCTCTCTCTCTCTCCATTCATCCTCTCTCTCTCTCCATCCATCCTCTCTCTCTCCATCCATCCTCTCTCTCTCCATCCATCCTCTCTCTCTCCATCCATCCTCTCTCTCTCCATCCATCCTCTCTCTCTCCATTCATCCTCTCTCTCTCCATTCATCCATCCTCTCTCTCTCCATTCATCCATCCTCTCTCTCTCCATTCATCCTCTCTCTCTCCATCCATCCTCTCTCTCTCCATTCATCCTCTCTCTCTCCATTCATCCATCCTCTCTCTCTCCATTCATCCATCCTCTCTCTCTCCATTCATCCTCTCTCTCTCCATTCATCCATCCTCTCTCTCTCCATTCATCCATCCTCTCTCTCTCCATTCATCCTGCTCTCAATTCAATATCAAAATGGTATGACAAAAGAAACAGGAGGAATAAGAAATACTACAAGTACATTAGAATAGAAAGAGGAGGAATAAGAAATACTACAAGTACATTAGAATAGAAAGAGGAGGAATAAGAAATACTACAAGTACATTAGAATAGAAAGAGGAGGAATAAGAAATACTACAAGTACATTAGAATAGAAAGAGGAGGAATAAGAAATACTACAAGTACATTAGAATAGAAAGAGGAGGAATAAGAAATACTACAAGTACATTAGAATAGAAAGAGGAGGAATAAGAAATACTACAAGTACATTAGAATAGAAAGAGGAGGAATAAGAAATACTACAAGTACATTAGAATAGAAAGAGTAGGAATAAGAAATACTACAAGTACATTAGAATAGAAAGAGGAGGAATAAGAAATACTACAAGTACATTAGAATAGAAAGAGGAGGAATAAGAAATACTACAAGTACATTAGAATAGAAAGAGGAGGAAGGGAAGCGCTACTAAGGTACACAATAGTACATTTTAGTAGATAGAAGGTGCTCTTTGGTAAAAGAGATGAATTGGTCATCAAAAAGAAAGGAGGATCAAAGCACTCTTCATATAATTGATTAAAATTCCTTTATTGGTATGGCATGTTCAATAGAAACTAAGTTTTTAAAAACCGACAAGTTTCGGCTGCATGGCCTTCGTCAGGAAGTACAAAAAAAAGGAATACAATGTCCTCTTTTGAACAGCTTTTCAATTAGCTCTAATTGGAAGAGGGAGTGGTTACACAGTTGATTGGAAACACCTAGTAAGCAATACTATACACATTAAAAGGTGAAATACTGTAGCTATGTTATCATAAAAATACAACTCCAAGCTAGAAGTATAGGAACACTAAAAGGTAGTTATAACCTTAAATATGACAGGGAGAAGTGTCAAGAATAAGAAAGCTAAATATTCCATAGTACACTAGAACACAGCAAAACATGAACAACAACAGTCTAAACATATCTGAGGGCAAATGAGCTTAGTATTTAAATACCCTGGTTTAAATGAAGATATGGATTTACAAACTACAGGCCACTAAATACCCTGGTTTAAATGAAGATATGGATTTACAAACTACAGGCCACTAAATACCCTGGTTTAAATGAAGATATGGATTTACAAACTACAGGCCACTAAATACCCTGGTTTAAATGAAGATGTGGATTTACAAACTACAGGCCACTAAATTCCCTGGTTTAAATGAAGATATGGATTTACAAACTACAGGCCACTAAATACCCTGGTTTAAATGAAGATGTGGATTTACAAACTACAGGCCACTAAATACCCTGGTTTAAATGAAGATATGGATTTACAAACTACAGGCCACTAAATACCCTGGTTTAAATGAAGATATGGATTTACAAACTACAGGCCACTAAATACCCTGGTTTAAATGAAGATATGGATTTACAAACTACAGGCCACTAAATACCCTGGTTTAAATGAAGATGTGGATTTACAAACTACAGGCCACTAAATTCCCTGGTTTAAATGAAGATATGGATTTACAAACTACAGGCCACTAAATACCCTGGTTTAAATGAAGATGTGGATTTACAAACTACAGGCCACTAAATACCCTGGTTTAAATGAAGATATGGATTTACAAACTACAGGCCACTAAATACCCTGGTTTAAATGAAGATATGGATTTACAAACTACAGGCCACTAAATACCCTGGTTTAAATGAAGATGTGGATTTACAAACTACAGGCCACTAAATACCCTGGTTTAAATGAAGATATGGATTTACAAACTACAGGCCACTAAATACCCTGGTTTAAATGAAGATGTGGATTTACAAACTACAGGCCACTAAATACCCTGGTTTAAATGAAGATATGGATTTACAAACTACAGGCCACTAAATACCCTGGTTTAAATGAAGATATGGATTTACAAACTACAGGCCACTAAATACCCTGGTTTAAATGAAGATACGGATTTACAAACTACTGGCCACTAAATACCCTGGTTTAAATGAATATATGGATTTACAAACTACAGGCCACTAAATACCCTGGTTTAAATGAAGATATGGATTTACAAACTACAGGCCACTAAATACCCTGGTTTAAATGAAGATATGGATTTAGAAACTACAGCCCACTAAATACCCTGGTTTAAATGAAGATATGGATTTAGAAACTACAGCCCACTAAATACCCTGGTTTAAATGAAGATATGGAGATTTCTCACCCTTCCTGTAGGGTCGTGATGGGTCCATTTGCTGTCATCTAGTGGACATTTTGCTCATTTGCCCTCAGCTATGGTTAGACTGGTGTTGTTCATGTTTTGCTGTGTTCTAGTGTACTATGGAATATTTAGCTTTCTTATTCTTGACACTTCTCCCTGTCATATTTAAGGTTATAACTACCTTTTAGTGTTCTGATACTTCTAGTTTGCAGTTGTATTTTTATGATAACATAGCTACAGTATTTCACCTTTTAATGTGTATAGTATTGCTTACTAGGTGTTTCCAATCAATTGTGTAACCACTCCCTCTTCCATTTAGAGCTAATTGAAAAGCTGTTCAAAAGAGGACATTGTATTCCTTTTTTTGTACTCCCTGACGAAGGCCATGCTGCCGAAATGCGTCGTTTAAAAAAACGTTGTTTCTATTGAACATGCCATACTAATAAAGGCATTTTAATCGAGTACATTAGAGTGTCTAGTTTGAGAAACAGACGCCTCACAAGTCCTCAACTGGCATCTTCATGAAATAGTCCCCGCAAAACACAGGCTCAACATCAACAGTGAAAAGGCGACTCCGGGATGCTGGCCTTCTAGGCAGAGTTGCAAAGAAAAAGCCATATCTCAGACTGGCCAACAAAAAGAAAACATTAAAATGGGCAAAAGAACACGGACACTGGACAGAGGAACCCTGCCTAGAAAGCCAGCATCCCGGAGTCGCCTCTTCACTGTTGACGTTGAGACTGGTGTTTTGTGGGTACTATTAAATGAAGCTGACAGTTGAGGACTTGTTAGACACTCAAATTAGACACTCTAATGTACTTGTCCTCTTGCTCAGTTGTACACCAGGGCCTCCCACCCATTCTGGTTAGAGCCAGTTTGCTCTGTTCTGTGAAGGGAGTAGTACACAGCGTTGTACGAGATCTTCAGTTTCTGGCAATTTCTCGCAGGGAATAGCCTTACTTTTTCAGAACAAGAATAGACTGACGAGTTTCTTAAGAAAGTTATTTGTTTCTAGCCATTTTGATCACTTTGTTCCTAGCCATTTTGAGCCTGTGATCGAACCCACAAATGCTGACTCTCCAGATACTCAACTAGTCTATAGAAGGACAGTTTTATTGCTTCTTTAATCAGGACAACAGTTTTCAGCTGTGCTAACATAATTGCAAAATGGTTTTCTAATGATCAATTAGCCTTTTAAAATTATAAACTTGGATTAGCTAACACAACGTGCCATTGGAACACAGGAGTGATGGTTGCTGATAATGGGACTCTGTACCCCTATGTAGATATTCCATTAAAAAAATCTGCCGTTTCCAGCTACAATAGTCATTTATAACATTAACCATGTCTTCACTGTATTTCTGATCAATTTGATGTTATTTTAATTGACGAATAATGTGTTTTTCTTTCAAAAACAAGGACATTTCTAAGTGACCCCAAATTGTTATATAATGTTTTTTTTAAATTGAATACTGCATTGTTGGGAAGGGTTTGCAAGATAAGCATTTCTCTGTACTTTTGCCTGTGACGAATAAAACCTTGAAAGCGCTCTCTCTGTTTTCTCTATCCATCACAGCACCTGAAGCAGGGCTGAAGAGTGTGCAGCCCAGGCCATTCCCTCTCCTCTCCTCTCCTCTTCTCTCCTCTCCTCTCCTCTCCTCTCCTCTCCTCTCCTCTCCTCTCCTCTCCTCTCCTCTCCTCTCCTCTCCTCTCCTCTCCTCTCCTCTCCTCTGCTCACCCAGCCTTACCGCAGCGTAACAATCATCCCAGTTTGGGTCTATTTCTGTCCTTCTGTCTCCCTGCTTTTACCAACATGCTTCTGACGTCTCTCCAGCAGTAAACAGATGAAGGATGTTAATGGATATAGTAGTAAACATCAGCTAAAGAGAATTGTAAGTGAAGTAAGAATCTGAAAAAACATTTAATGCTCTATTAGAGGACATTGGCATTACAGTGAAATTCATATTGCTTAGGAGACTGTGTAGCTTTGTGTGTCGTCAATTACACTTACTGTTAGTTAACGTAGTTGCCTGCAAGGCAATTTCAACGTGATTAATTTTACGTCTAAATGTAATCATGTGTCACATTATAAAGATGAGATTTAGGGCCACAATTTGTGACATCCCTGATAAAAACAATTAAGTAGTGAAACTAATGGGGATATTCTGAGGAGGGAAGAGAGGATCATTCACACATTTCATCTGGGAAATTGCTGAGTCACTGGAAGTGCAGAGCGGCGTTCTCTCTCTCGCTCTTTCTCTAAACCTTCTCCAGCTACATAAAGAGAAGATGAGGTTCTCTCTCACTCTTTCGTAAACACACACACCACCCAAACAGACACACACCCCACAGTAAATAATTGGTTATCTTTCAGCCATGATAATGGAGGATAGCAGCATTCTGCAGCTGGACCTCCTCCTGGTCTCCTTCTCCTTCTCCTCCTCCTCCTGGTCTCCTCCTCCTCCTCCTGGTCTCCTTCTCCTTTTCCTCCTCCTGGTCTCATCCTTCTCCTTATCCTTCTCTTCATCCAGGTCTCATTCTCCTTCTCCTCCTCCTGGTCTCCTTCTCCTCCTCCTGGTCTCCTTCTCCTCCTCCTGGTCTCCTTCTTCTCCTTCTCCTCCTCCTGGTCTCCTTCTTCTCCTTCTCCTCCTCCTGGTCTCCTCCTTCTCCTCCTGGTCTCCTTCTTCTCCTTCTCCTCCTCCTGGTCTCCTCCTTCTCCTTCTCCTGGTCTCCTTCTTCTCCTTCTCCTCCTCCTGGTCTCCTCCTTCTCCTCCTCCTGGTCTCCTTCTTCTCCTTCTCGTCCTCCTGGTCTCCTCCTTCTCCTTCTCCCGGCATAAGCTCTGATATCTGACTCATAAAAACATCTGCGACAAGGACATATCCAACTGTATGCTTTTACAAATCAAAGATTGCTATAATTTCCTGCTGAACTGATGGGCACCTCAGACCCCCATCACATCGCCTCAGAGCATTGTCACAGTCACACCAACTGACTCATCGAAGCCATCAATAGACCAGATCCCAGGCAGCTTTATATTGACAATGGATAGATTAGATCACTCTAAAGACCCTCTGAGGCCTTTGTTGTACATCAGACACTATGTAGATTTTGCCTGCACTGATCTGTCTCTTATCTTGCAAAGGTAATGGGATAGATACAAATTAGTTTGGCTACAATGTACTCTCTAACATTAGAAAATATTACCTAGGTGGCATCGTCTGCTGAACCCCATTTCTGACTCATAACAGTCTGAATTAATCTAAGAT